>NC_137192.1:3160994-3412380 GCF_960531495.2 Zeus faber
GAGCGTTGAGAGCATTGGCGCGCATAATCTCTGGCAGCCACTCTAGTTCCATGGATAAAAAGTCCCAAAGTTGTGCTTTCAGGGAAGTTTTTGTATCCACGAGTGCATCGCGGCCGTAAGAGATCACTGCCGATGCTTTTTGGGCGGACATTGTTATAAAAAAAAAAGAAAAAAATACTAAAATGTGCGAAGTTGACATGGAGTGCCAGCGCAAGAGAAAGCAAGGGGTGGCGCCACAAACATGTTGGTGTTTGTTTCTATATTTATTTGTCTCACCCGTGGTGATTCTCCCCCTCTTGGAGAAGTAATGATGATTAGTTGTTTATAGACCAAAACATGGTATGATTATTCTCCAAAGTGTAGTTCTGTGTAACAAAAAGCTTTGCTCTTGTCATCCCACTGGTCTTCCGTAGGACAGTCATCGCAAGCAGTTCTTGATGATTAAAGAAAGAATAGTGGCATTGCAGTCTGAGAAATTGGACTCCGCTTGCAGATTAACTCCATCCTCGATGCAATGGCATACAAATACTCTGTGTTGTATGCCCAGCATGCTACAGGTTTGAAAAAAAAAATCTGTTTTCATCTGCTTATTTTCTTTATCATATATTTTACGATTGTTTTCTTGATCATATATTTTTTATATTTGAATTGTATTTTATTAGAAAGATGTTTTCCTACTCGGGTTCTTTAAAAACTCGAGACAGAGGTAAACACATCAGAAAATAACATTTACATTTATATTTAATCATTTAGAAGACGCTTTTATCCAAAGCCACTTACAAGGGAGAATAACATTCAAGCTACATTGTGACAGAGACATAATTGTAACAATTAATACTGCTAGGTAGTGCTAAGTAATTGTAAGTTAGGAGAGGAGGTACCCTCTTTTAAATAACTCCAATCCAGACTGATCAACTGTAATTAATTTTGTTTATTTTCTTTTCCTCCTAATCAGGACGTGGTGCCCCATTTCATGAATGTCTTTTGATAGCCGGAAGTGAGTGTAAGTCCACTTCCTCTTGTTTATCAAAATAAAAATAATCTGTTATGATAATTTAATAGGTCAATAAACCATATAACGTTACATTTTGGAGCCCTTTTCAACAAGTCAAATTTTTTTTTTTTCTAAAGTGATAATTTGTCATTATCTCAGCTTTCATCTACCCCCCCTTACCTGTCTAATTAGTCCAACTCCTTTCACGTGCGCACACAGCTGTTCCCGATCAGCAATCAAGCCACTATATATAGCCTCTCTCACCAGTCACCCATTGCCAGATTGTTTTCGATGCTTGCACCAGACTCGCCAGCGTTCTCCGGATTGATTCCCCGCTACGAACTCTGCCTCGCCCCGACCACGTATCCTGCCTGCCCCCGCCTGTCTTCTATCTGCGCTCCCCGTTGTCGAACCTGCCTGTCCCTGACGACGTATCCTGCCTGCCCCCTGCCTGTCTTCCGTCCGCTCTACAAATTAAAGACATTACCAAATATCCCTACCGGTCTTTGTGCTGCAATTGGGTCCTAACCACACCCGTTTCAGTCATTAACACTACACTAGCCTGTGGAATAAAAATAACCAGTTCAGAGCAAGTCCTGTACCTTCCTGTACCATAGACATCACCATCAGTCCACAGAAAGACGCTATCTGTTACACCTACAAGTTAGCCAAATCCTTCATGCATTCAACAACTCAACTCAAGTATGGACAACCGCAACAATTAGTACACAGTGAGATTTTGAGCAACCAACACCGTGGTGCAACACTGAATATACGTACCAGGAGACTCCTTTTTTAAACCATACTTTTATTTGCCATGTGTGTGTCTTGACTGTTCCTCTTTGGGAGCAGGAAAGAGGTGAGTTGTGGCTTCATGTTACATCGGTTCTTCTTAAGGCAAGTTTGGTGTGAATTCAGTTACGTATATATTGTCTGTAATTTATATTGGTTGTTTTAGTTTGTTTTATTGTGGGTGGGAATAGGGGGTGTACGTTTGAAGATTTCACTAGCAGGCCAACTCTAGAGAAATGATTTGGGTTAATGTTAGAAAAACAGCAATTAACTGAGAGCATGTCCCCCAAACTTTCAACCAACCCTCCAGTCCAATCTCGAGATGCTGTTGAAGAGCTCAAGCTGACTCTTCAAATCAAGCAGCTCGAGGTGGAAGTGATGCTTCTACAGACACGGCCCTAGAAATCCAATGTTGCCGAGTGCACTTAATCCATCTTTTGCTCTCATTTCAGTCTCAGTTTTTACTTTGATAAACACGATTTCCTGTGTGCCAATGTCACAGGGATGGACCGGGAGATTTACTTATTCTGTGATGTGTCTAACAGGGCATATGGGACTGTGCTGCCCTAAATGGAGCCAAACTTACAAATTCCTTGCAAACTGAACTTACCCTTCCCATCAACTGTATGTATTACTGGAGTGATTCCATGAGGTACTTACTTGGTGAAGTATTGCCTCAAAGGTGAAGTATACAACCTCCGTTCCCCTACGTAACTTAAGACTCATGGCCCACTGACCCTAATCCAATTCTGCTCCTCCTGTCAGGGTTAGGGTTAGGAAGAAATCTGCATGGAACTACCTTCATGAAGGAAATCCACTGGTCTAGAAAACACTGGAAACAACATAAAAGTTAGTATCCTCTAATCTCCACTTCTCCCTCCCTACTTGACTAGTCAAGTTAATTGCCTGCTGCAATTGCTGTGGAGGCTTATCTACATCAAACTGCACAAAGTGAAGTTTCCAAGAGGATTTGAAAGCTTTGGAAAGGGGCCTTGTTTTACGCCAAATTTTTTGTCTCTCACCTGTATTGGATTAGGGCCTTGGGCTAATCAGTATAGGGCAGGGGTGGGCAAACGTTTTGGCTCAAGGGCCACATTGTGTTTTTAAAACTGACCGGCGGATCAGACCATTAGTAGATGAGGTGAAAAATGT
This sequence comes from Zeus faber, assembly GCF_960531495.2. Lineage (NCBI taxonomy): Eukaryota > Metazoa > Chordata > Actinopteri > Zeiformes > Zeidae > Zeus > Zeus faber. The sequence continues at coordinate 3,163,933 of NC_137192.1, forward strand.
AGTGCATAAAGTGTAAAATATATGTGTCCCACCACAGCAAAAGTCGCCATCTCACACATTTCTAAAATTGCCAGGAGCAGCCAAATTAGTTGAAAAAATCCTTTCTTGAAGGAAAATGAGATTTTCCCAGATTCGTGTTCCTTTGTGATTTTTTTTTAATCTCTCTCTAACATATTTTCAAGACCGAGTTTGATTTATAAATAGTATAAAAATGTTAAACCGTGGAGTTAAATATTCCTGTTAGATTACATTGGGAAACACAGTTCACCTCCCGAGACACAGAACAGCACTGAACAACGCCGATCGATCGTTCCCTCTATATAGTGAAAAGTCCAGGTGAAGATCATTCATCCATATTCCATGTGATATGAAGTCAAAATGTGAAACCGTTTTGAAAAAATTCAACCTCTAAATCATACTACTTTTACACACACAAAAAACCCTTCGTGTCATGCACCTACGTCATTTCCGTAAACAGCCGGTTAAAGCGCAGCACGGGGGTGTTTCGGTCTCACTTGTCTGTGAAAACTTTCTTCTCCGTATCGTTATGGATTATGTAAAGCGAGTGGCGGAAGCTAAGAATCATATTTCGGACCTTAATCTGACCAGTGAGATAGATCCATGTCAGTGTTAGCAGCGTGTACTGGACTTCATAGTCAGTTCTCTCCGACGCGGAGAACGACAGTGCTGCAGAATCTTATATTACTCCGGACTTGGAGAACATTTCAAACAGCGGATTTCAAACTTAATGTGACAATGAAACTGAATATTTTCAACAACCGGAGGAAAACGACGATACATCTGTATTGTTACAACAGAAGAAGTTGATGTCGTGATGAAGTCCGTTGGGGTTAGTGACAGATTTTCAGATTTCAGATTTTCTGAGATAATATTGATAGACTCTAAATGTTGTTGTGTTGTCCATACTTTTAAACTCCAAAACAATTCCACTTTTATAAAACATATATATTCTACTGTTAAATAAAAGCTTTTTTTAAAAACAAAATTAGTTGTGTGTTGTTGAGCTGTTCGTGATTGGCGCATTCAGCAGTCATTAACCTCATGTTAATTAGCCATGAGGTTTTGTTTGTCTGCCAACCCCATTTGCATTGCATTGCATTTGCATTTTGTTTGAATCTATTTCCACTTATCCCATTTTTTCGATAATATATTCATTTTTAAATAAAAGATACAACAACTCACCATTGATGGATTTAATGAAAACAGTGTTGCTGGTCACCCTTTTTTGCCAGCGCATCAAAATCTGGTGCCATTTTCGTTGTGAAATTCGTAGGACACGAGGCGGCATTCGGGTTAGAATGAGGACGCAACCTTACCGTCCACATCTGCCAAGTGTCCTTCTTGCCAACGTTCAGTCCCTGGAGAACAAGATGGATGAACTTCAAGCGATGATTAAATTCCAATGAGACTTGAGGAACCGTTGCGTCCTCTGTCTGACGGACACATGGTTGAACCCACTGGTGCCGGATGAAGCCATCCGTCCAGCCGAGACCTTCTCCGTGTTCCGCGGTGACAGATCTTGGGAGTCGGGGAAATCCAAAGGTGGAGGCGTCTGCCTAATGGTAAACAACCGCTGGTGTAACCCCAACAACACCAAGTTCTATCCCGCTCCTGCTCGCCAAACCTGGAACAGCTGACCATCTTATGCCGTCCATTTTTTCTCCCCCGGGAATTCAGCACGGTCATCATCACAGCCGTTTATATCCCACCACAAGCGTACACCGACACAGCACTATCGGACCTGTACGACGTGTTGTGCGGATTTCAAAATAAACATCCTGACGCGGCTGTGGTGGTGACTGGGGACTTTAACAGGGCCAACCTTAAAATAGTTCTGCCTAATTTCCACCAACACATCACGTGTGCCACCAGGGGAGATAGAACTTTGGACCACTGCTACACACCTTACAAGAACGGATACAAGACCGTCTCGCTCCCTGTTTTCGGGAATACTGACCAGGCCACGATGTCGCTGGTTCCCGTTTACAGGCCTTTGATCGTGCGAGAACTGGTGGTGTCGAGGGATGTGAAGTGGTGGATGGACCAATCAGAGGCTGCGCTTCAGGACGCACTCGCTGACGTAGACTGGGACGTTCCAATCAAGTTCAAGTGACGTCAGCAAGTTTACGGAGGTGGCAGTGAGTATTGTGACTACGGTAGCAGATTGCATCATACGCACGGTGAAAGTTCGGATATTTCCAAACCAGAAGCCGTGGGTTGATAAATCCATCTGCTGCGCTCTGAATGCTCGCACGGCCGCTTACAACGATGGTCTCATATCCGGAAATATGGACAATTACAAAGCGGTGTCGTACAATCTGCGGAGGACAATGAAGGACGCTAAACGGGCGTGCAGAGAGACTGTGGAGCTACAGATGGAGCGGGGGGGCACCAGACGCTTATGGGAGGGGCTGCGGATGATAACAAACTACAAGAGCAGCTCCTCCCCAGCCACGAGTCTGGACGCCTCCCTAGCCAACGAACTGAGCATGCGCGGTTTGAGTCTGGCAGCAGCACCGCTAGCTCGCCTGCTAATTGGAATTCCACTGCTGGGGATGAGCGCGCACTCTGAGTGTCCGTGCATGAGGTCAGGAACGCTTTGAGGCGGGTGAACACCAGGAAAGCCGCGGGTCCAGATGGCATATCTGGGCGAGTACTGAAGACCTGTGCTAACCAGCTAGCTCCGGTGCTCACTACAATATTCAACATCTCCCTGGCTGAATCAGTGGTCCCGTCCTGCTTCAAGAGGTCCACCATCTTCCTGTCCCGACGATCGCCTCTCCTGCCTGCCTGAATGACTACCATCCGGTGGCCCTCACCTCTGTGGTCATGAAGTGTTTCGAGAGGCTGATTAAGGATTATATCTGCACCTCCCTCCCCCGCACCTTGGACCCGTTGCAGTTCACGTTCCGGCAGAATAGATCCACGGATGGCGCAGTTTCCCAGGTACTGCACCCCACGCTCACGCACCTGGATGGCCGGAAGGGGGCCTATGTGAGAAGGCTGTTCATCGATTACAGTTCAGCTTTCAATACCATAGTCCCCACCAGACTGGCTGCCAAGCTGAAGGAGCTCAGACTGAATACTCCGCTGTGTGCCTGGATCCTGGACTTCCTCACAGCCCGGCCCCAGGTGGTTAGGGTGGGGAAGCACATGTCCAGCTCCCTCACCCTGAATACAGGATCTCCCCAGGGCTGCGTCCTCAGCCCCCTACTGTACTCCCTGTACACACATGACTGTGTGGCCAGGTCCAGCTCCAACACCATCATCAAGTTTGCTGACGACACCGTTGTCGTGGGCCTGATCACCGACTGCGACGAGAAGGCCTACCGTGAGGAGGTGGCTGACCTGTTACTCTGGTGCAGGACAACAGCCTACACCTGAATGTCAGCAAAACTAAGTAGCTGATTGTGGACTTTAGGCGAGGATTACAATTGAGAACGCTCACGCCCTTGGTGATTAATGGACTTCTGTTGACAGGGTGAGCAGCTTCAAGTACCTGGGAGTCCCCATCACAGAGGACTTAACATGGACTGTACAAACAGAAACTCTGTTGAGAAAGGCGAGACAGTGTCTTTACCACCTCAGGCAGCTGAGGAAATTCAGGGTCTCTGTGAGGATCCTCAAGTCCTTCTACTGTGGAGCGGTGGAGAGCATCCTGACAGGCAACATCACTGCCTGGTTTGGGAACTGTACTGCTTAGGACAGGCTGGCCCTGCAGAGGTTGGTGTGTTCAGCTGAACGTACCACTGGAACTACACTACCCTCCCTGCAGGACTTATACACCAGGAGGTGTAGTAGCAGAGCCCGCAGGATCATGAAGGATCCTCATCACCCCAATAACGGACTGTTCCAGCTGCTGCAGTCAGGCAAGCGCCTCCACAGTCACACAGCGAGAACGGAGAGACTGAGACAGAGTTTTTTCCCACAAGTCAATGTTGACCTCACCAGGGGTCCTCACTGAGCCACACACATAGGCTCCACTACCTTACTGTACTGTATTTAGCATACTGTACCGCATACTGTGTCATTATTCAGGGTTGTTCGGTGATGCCGTATTGCTGCGCCGTACTGTTGTATACTGTGCTGTATTGTCCCACTAACACTACCTCACTTCATTCACATGCCACTTTAATGCACATATCCTATTCCACATACATAAGCATATTCCCTTTATCTATTTTATTTTTATTTTATTCTATATATTTTTATTGTATCCTATAAGTATTATTCCACTTACTGTATTATGTTTTAGGAATCAGTTAGTTGGTCTATTAGAAATAATTTTTCCCTAGGACATATTGTGTGTATTCACTGCATATATGTATGATGGGATGTAAATGTATGTGACGAATAAACTTCTTGAATCTTGAATCTTGAATCTTGACAGCGCTCAGGTGTTCATCAGTAGGCTGGGCTCTGTGGCGTGTTTTGTTTATGTTCATCACACTGAACGTCACACACATCGGTAGCCAAATAACACCAGCATCTCCTATGCCAACTGTCGGATGTTTGAAAACTTTGTCTCATTCAGTGAAGCATAAAACGTATCCAGTTTGACGAAGTTTAACTTCTCCTTTAGGACAGAATCAGACCGGAGATCAATCAGCTCCAATTGTAATTCCTGCGGTGCTGCCTCATTATCGAATGACAGGGGACATGACACCAGCTGAGGTGACTCCTCAAACATTTCAAAATCAGAGAATCTACGGCAGAATTCTCTGTGCAGGTCACCCAGCGATTTAATGTATTTGCCTGCATGTTGGGGGGCTTCTTTTAGCTGCGCTAGCATGGGGAAATGCGCAAAATCCCCCTCCGCAGTTTGTCATTTGTTTAGAGAACAAAGTCAATTTTACTTCGAAGGCTTTCACGTTTGAATACATGTCGTATACAAACTGATCTTTCCCTTTAGGCTTCGTGTTCAGCTCATTCATGTGTGCCAGTATGTCCACAGCGAACGCCAAATCACAAAGCCAGTGTGTGTCTTTCTGCTTGAGAAAATCATTGGCTTTCCCCATTTACTCCAAAAATTTGCCAATCGTAATTCTGTGAAAAAATACTTTGCAATCCAAACTTTGTTGAAAACCTGACATTCCCTTTCAATTTTCTCAGGCCGCGGGCCGTCGTTTTCCCATCCCTGGTGTACGGGGTAAACTAAGAATTCACAGATCTTGGAAAGTGACACCACCATCCAAGCATACTTTAACTCAGCTACTCATCTACTGCATCCCAGATCCTAGTGGATCTATGGTGAGTTACAAAGGAAATATTGGGTGCTTGGAGAAAGAGGAATCATCAGGCAATATCAGTATTCAAGCCAGAAATGCCAGTGGTGGAGTGCTATCGGAGAAGCCCCAAAAATGGCTCGTTTACTCCCAGCCGAACTGAGATTTTAAAAGCCACCTTTCTAGTCAGATTTGGTTGGACTCTTTTGGGGACTGGTAAATCGGACAGAGGGTTGAGAAAAGATGAGTGTGGTGTGGGATGGTCTGGATTTAGCTGCCACACATGACCTGGATTTTGGTGATCACAGTGGCTGCATACCTGTTGCTCGTTGGTTGGTCTAACAAGCAACAGGTAAAACCCCCATCCCCACACACACTCAGAATAGGCGGCCATGTCATAACATCTGTTGATTTGCTCCTGGACTAATTCCAGCTGGCCCACTCTCTACAATAAACTGGTCTTTACAACCCCCCGTCTTCTGTGTCTCTGTGCCTGAGGTCCCTGAAACGCCACTTGCGTGGTGGGTTGTAGGCGAAACTGCCACACTGGCACCTGCACTGGGACGCTCCAGCATAGAGAAGGGACACAGAGGGCCACCCGAAGATGCCCACCAGCGGGTCAATGGGCGGCCCCAGCACCAACCCTCTTCTGACTGGGAGCAGCAGCACTTAGGGTGTACGGTGGAGGACCGGGGGAGAAGCAGGCACAGTAACCACCACAGGTAACAGCTGGCAACTAGCTTCTCTACCTAGCAGCCACTGCCGGTTCTCCTGTCTTTCCAGTCACAGTCCTGATCCCCTGTCTGCTGCCTGTTCTCCTGGACCCTGTTTCCCTGCCTGTTCCTGGACCCTGATGCCCCACCGGCTTCCCTGGACCCTCATTCCCTTGTTCTTAGCCCTGCCTGTTCTGCAATAAACCCCTGTCGTATTCCCCACCATGTGTCTGCAATTGGGCTCTTTCCCCTGACCATCCCACACTTGACACCCATGCTCCAGAAGAGAGGAGGGGAGTCTGCATCATCACCCTGGGGGAAGGAAGCCGGTCGACTGTGGTGTTTCAGGAAACCAGGTCCTCTGGAAGGGGACCAGTTTATTCTTTTTTGGCATTTGTTTGTTTAAGTTATGGGAACCTTGTTTCAGAGTCCATTAGTATTTTTATAATTTAAAGTAGGGACCCTGTGTCACATTTTCCCGGGAAAACATTACACCATTATAATCACTTGATGACATATGCAAATGTACATGTACTTGCATTCCCCCTGATGCTCTGTTGATTCCCAGCTGGGATACCTATACCCGCATTTGGGAACCACTGCCATATCGCTCTGCTTATATTTTGGCCGAGAGCTAGCACCCCCGCTGTACCCAATTGTCTTTTTGGGGCAGCGAGGTGCATCTCTTCCCCAAGCTCTGTTTGCTTACTGAGAGGGACATTTGACTACAGTGTGGAGTCGGTAGAGGAGAAGGTCAGTTTCCCTCTCCCCACATCCCTCAAATGCAACAAAGTCTGAGTGGTCCTTCTCCCTTCCCCAGAAGACCTTAATGGTAAGTAGATGTATTTGGTTTATTTGGGCCGGTTAAAGTACCTGTAAAGTTAAAATAAAATTCTGTTCTGAGTTTATCACACCACAAAAAAATGTGATATTAAAACAATACAATCTCCAAGTATATACAATTAGTTTAAAATCTTGAGAAAATAGCCAGTTCCCTCTGTTCTGAGATGCTGGGGACATGTCCGCGGAAGATGGTGAAACCACGCGTTAACCATACAATAATATATGAATATACGTATATAATATATAAATGTTTACATTGGAGTAATTTCGTGACCAAGAAGGTCCAGACCTGGGCCAGTAAAAAGTCTGGATCTCTGGGTAACACTTCTATCTGTTCTTTCATCCAAGTTCTTAAAAACTTGGATGAAAAACACTGGAACCGAGCAGAGTCTGATGCAAAAGGGTTTATTGTGTATCTGAGAGTCAAGTACAGCAATGAACAGTGAGTGGGCACCGGAGATCGATTGAAGAACTGTACTTATGCTCCTCCTTATATACCCAGTATGTTCCCTCCTCATAGTTCATGCCCTGCCCTTTCGTTGCAAGGAACCAATCGCAGTCTTGTGGGATGTATCCCAAGGAACCAATCACTGTCTTTTTTTCAGGGAATTCTTCATGGTTACTGGAATACTTGTGTCATGTTTGGGCATGTTGAGTCCTAAACATTTGAATTACTGGTATCATGTCTGGGCATGTTCGAGCATGTTTCTGCAGGAGAATTAGTAATTCTCATCTTTCTGATCTGTTCTGATTCTGATGTAATTTTTTAAATAAAGGTACTCCTCAGTTAACAAACAACCTGTTTAATGAATGTTCAGACTACGATCAGCTCTCTGACCTGTCAGTATTGTGCACTGCGTACAATACCGTGGCATGCACGCTGCGTGCACGGCATCTCAGCGTCAAGCATCTCATCTCTCATCACCGTTCTCAATCTCGTTCCTGCAGTCTGTCAGTATTCACTACAATAGCGTTCCATATCACCATGTCCCCTTACCGTGAAATAACACTGGTCCTTGCATATTGACCAATTAGCTTAAGACCTGGTCCTAGGAATGTAAAGGTCGTTAAGCGAGGAGTACCTATACATACAACTTGAATATTTAGTAATGGACTTGTGGCTTAGTACAACATGTAATCAGCTTTCTTGTCATGTGGGTGTTAACAATTAACCACAACTTTCCCCCCTTTGTGACTTCTAAAGTCACACTCCAACAGAATAACAAGGATAAACAATTGACTTTAAGGGATAACGCTGAGTATGCTGGATACATGGTGCGACTCAGCAGGATAACAAATTTTTGAGCAAACAAGCAGATAACATAGACGTTAAGTGATGAAATACATAAACCAAGAATTGTAGCAAGTATACAAATACTTCAAGGATACAGGTTGGCCAATAATATGGTGGGTGATGGGTGTAAATCATGGCAATCAGCATGGGAGGGTGTGGTGCTTCTGTGAGGTGTGAGGATCAGTGAATCATGTGAGAAATGCTGGTATGGAGTTTTGCGTATATGCAAAAACATTAGAGCGGCTTTGTTTTGTATGAGAAAAAACTGTTTCCACTCAATAATATTTGTGATGGATTAAAATATGCAAAAACATCTTTTCTGTGTTATAAACAGAAAAAAGATTACCATATATTAACCTTAATAAAACAACAACCTTAATATAACAGGAATATAAGAAACCATTTATTGGTGGCCTTTGCAGGTGACGTTCACCAAGTCCCCCTCCGCAGCCGCTGAACCAGTTGTTGATTAAGGGTGACCAATCACTGGCGTAGGTGGTTGACGATGGTATTGGGTATGTCCACTCTGTCTTTGTATAATGTCAACTAAGCAAGGTGGGCCTCAGCTTTGCGCCGGGCCCTTAGTGAGTGGAGCTGCAGGTTTACCCTGATCCCGGATGGGTGTAGCTTGTGGGACTCTGGCCAAAAGGGACCGGAAGCCAGGCCATGACATAGCTGTCACCATGGCAGGGTAGGCAAAAAACGGAACTATTGTGGTACCTGTGGTACCGACTTCTGTGGGGCGTTGCCTGGAGAGTCTGTGTCTGACGTGAAGCTGGATAATGTCTCGGGGGAGGCTGGTGTCATGGGACTGAGTCGTCCAGTCATCCTTGGCGGTGGTGTTGTGGGAGGAATCCACGAGGGCTGGAGATGTAGGGGTGAGGGGAACCAGGTAGAGCGCCTTTGCAAGGGTTGAGGTGGTGCTGGAAGTGCGCGGCCTGGAGCTGGTGTTGGGATTGCAACCAGTGTAACTGAAAAGGTGGAGCCTGTGCTTTGGGCTATGGGGTGTGGGCCTACAGGGAATGGGGCCTGCATAGGTGTGAACTCGCCTGAGTGGTACTGTGGAGGTGTGTTCTGGCGCAGGGCCAGGAAATGAGGAAGAGGAGGCAGGCGGAGGCGAAACAGCGCCGTGTTTTTAGTCAGTCTCAGTCTCAGGCCAATATGGAAATAGTCTGTGCACTTCAGCGCTTTAGTGAGCTTACTTACTCGCCCAGTCCCGCAAGCATGCTGATCCTCACTGCGGGGACAACAAAAAATATATTATTTGCTGGGTTGGGATTGGATGAATAAGCGGAGTCCCTCAGTTGATTCGCCCGATCCACAGCAGCTGAGCAGCCCCGGGATGGCAGCCTGCACCACCTATCTAAAGCGGCAGCTTGAGCACGCCCCCTTGGTCCACCACAGGTAACTTTGGGGGTTCTGGGACCATTCATTAACTGTGGGAAATCTCTTTTTGGTGCCACTGATTTTCCAGGGGGACAGGCCGGGGGAGCATTTGCAGAGGATATAGGTCCTGGCCCTGTGACATGAAAGATTGGTGTCAATGTCATGCCCATTGAGTGTGTCAATGGGCATGAATTGAGCGGGGTTAGCATTCTCATTCGCGGGGGTTGGTCCGGTCACTCCCCTTTGCTCAACGTCACCTAGGTCTCCCGCTCTTTTCCTCCCCTGAAGCTAATCTCCTCATCAGTAACCCAGTACTTTTATTGGTTCACCTCCTCTGTTCTGTGCCAGATTGTTTTTGCTTAGGCTGAGCTCTCCAGAGTACCATCTAGTGAACCCTCTAATACTTTGTTGATTTCCAGGTTTTTGGTCCTCTGCCTGTCCCTTGGCTGATGTGTTTGCCCCCGCTGACAGATATCTTGGCTGTCCTGAACCTGGTCTGTTTGCTGTAATAAACCCCTGCTTTGTGAACTTTCACCTGCTCTCCTGCGTCGTGCTCTTGGGTTCACCACTGGTCTGAGTCAGTGAGCCGAACACCCCCGCCATTTGAGAGAGGAGCCTATGCTCCCCCCTTGGGAGGTGCCCTGGCTGAAAAGGAGCACAGTCACGTCAGGTTCACAAAGCGTGAACGGCTTACGCCTGGTGGCTTTGGATGTGCTGCGACCTGGCGGGGCTGCGGAGAGCAATGCCGGGTTTGCTTTCATTGTGGGTGTGGGATGGGGTGTGGGGGGCAGCTGTTGGCCTTTTGCTTATGTGGCGTGGCTTCTCTGCGGCGGGCGCCCAGGGTGTAGGGGGTGGCGCAGGGCCCGTATACCTGGCGGCCTGCTGGGTGGGCGTGGGGGTTGCTCCACGGCCCTCTGGCTTCTCTGGGAGCCCAGGGGTCTTCTGTGGCCGCAGGGCAGGGTACTCGGGGCTTTCCTGCAGCCGTAGGGTGTCCACGGGGCTGCAGAGTTCGGGAGGGCTTCGGGGCACCTTCTGCTGCTTGGAGGCGCTGCAACATATTACAAACCTTCTACACCAATGCAAATGGGGCTAAGTCATGTACACTCACCAGTGGACATCTTTCACACACACACACACACACACACACACACACACACACACACACACACACACACACACACACACACACACACACACACACACACACACACACACACATTATGACAGGCAGAGGCCACGTGACCAGTTGTAGTTCCAGTTTTCCTGGACCTAATTCACTGCTTTTCAATACATGTTGTCATCCAATGTCCATGTTTTTGTGTAAATGTTGTTCGTTTCTATGTTTATTTGTCTCACCGTGGTGATTCTCCTCCTCTTGGAGTAGTGATCAGGTGTTTATAGACCCAAACCTGATAAATAGTTCTCCAAAAAGGGGGGTTGGTGGTGGCTCTCAATAACCAAAAACTGTGCTCTTGTCATTCTACAGGCCATCCACACTGAAAAACCCTTACAACCTCTTCATTTGACTTGTTGAATTAAAAAGATTCTAATAAATATGCATCCCAAAAGCTAACAAATTGTGTGATGTGGCATGTTCAGCACATCTGTGTCTCACTAACTCTGACAGCCGAGTGGAATTGAAACATATCATCCCGGCTGTTACAGTATGGCTTTTGTGTATGTATTCTATGCATTACAATATGTGTGTGTTCTATGTATTTTGTCTTTTATCATTCAGCTTTAATACAGAGGGTAACAACCTTGCCTCTCTGACAAGAGTTCTCATCAAAATTTGTGGAAAAAGAGGGTTGATGGTGCAAAGAGCTGCCACGGCCAGTTTCCACAACAACTGCTCTCGTTCCAACAATCAGACACCTTTCAGAGGTTCATTTTTTTCCTTCACTTTTTGTTTTTCTTAAGAATCTACAATACCACCACACAGGAGAAAATCCTGAAATAGATTGGATTTGCTGTGCGATGTGCTCTCTCGCAATGCCGTGAAAGCAGCAGTGAGACAATGTAATATTGCGCTTCCTCTAAGACTAAATAAATGAACTGTTTGTTCATTATTGAAATGAGCTAGGCCAGTTTTGCCTTACTGAGGGAGAGGGTCAGAATACTGAACTACACAGCAAGAGCTATATCCAGCAAGAGCTGTGTCATCCATCCTGCCATGTTCTGAAAAGATATTCCTCTGTTTTACTTCCATTAGTTAAATTGTTATCATCTGTTTAAAAGAATCAGATTGGCCTGGAATTCTCATAAATGCTTTGGGATTTTTTTATTTAATCCCTCATCATTTTGTGATTTTACTAGGCTACCCTGATTTAAACAACAACAATTTTTCCAAAACTTCAGAGACTATAATCCTTTGTGTTAATCTTAGCAAATTTATAGTATGACGCTTGGCCATCTCTTGAAAATACTTGATTAAATGTATTTATAGTGTTGCTATCTGACATTGATTCCTAACAATTATTTGCCAATTCTACTTGCATGAAATTTACCTCTTGCGATGTTAATTAGGCTACCATCAGGGTTGGGTTAGGGTGTAATACATATGTAATACATATATATGCGATACTGTATATGTGTAATGCATATGTATGTATGTAATACTGTACAGCTGTACTGTTGTCATTAATATCCTTCGTAGCTACGGTTCTGACATTATTCATGAAAGAGTGAAAAAAAAGTTGTATCGTCAAATGGTTTCTAGGTTTATGTAAAGCGGCAATTGTTAAAAGTAGTTCCAAATAGCCCTGTGTGCAGGAATTTGAATACTATTATTCAAGAATTTCCAACAGGTGGTGACTTTGTGCATTTGAGTTCCATGTAGCTTGTTTAATCTGAAGTATTCTACGGAATGAACATGAAAAAATGCTCATGAGAACTATGCTGTGATTAATATCCCCCATGAGCAACGCTTCAAAATTGATAAACTCTGGAATATGCATTGTAGATAAGGAACGGTGACTTTTCTTCTTTCTCTCACACAAACACCTTCACACTTCATTACCTGCCAATCAAATTCTAGAAAACATCCATCTCAATTGAGACGCAATGTGACGGAGCACTGTACTAAACAGAACCAAGCTATTAAACACCTTGGCTGTATTATATACCTGCACATTCCTAACAACTCCACTACTGACCTATAAAATAAAACAGACTGTCAAATCCCGATCAGACAGAGGGAATTTTATCAGCTAAAGAAGTTGTTAATAATGTTGTGGAAGCTGCTGCATTGCTTTTGGCGTTGCTGGGAGCATCGTACGCACTTGGAATTTTTTGCAATGTCCTGCCCAGCTACATTTTCAAAATCATCATACATACAACAAAACCATTTTAAAGGGTCCCATTCTTTATATTACTGTTCATAACATAATCTCGCTGAATGCATTACTATTGCGTAACATACAGCTCTGATGTAGCTTCTCACAGTGCTTAAATGCAGTCCAATGGGGCAAACATTTAATTCTTAAAATTGTTCCAGTAAAAACAACAGTTTGTTTTGACATTTGCCATAACTTAAAGTATTAACCCATTGGCATCAACTATTAAAGAGCAAGAGGAAACAGTAAGAGGAAATAAGACGTCTTCTTTGGAGACAGAAATACACTTTTTCAGATGTATCTATTAAACTCACGTTAGGGGGGTCAGGACTCGGCCACGCTGTGAGATAGAATAGACAGATGTGCAACATGGCAGTTTTTAAAGCCTCTGTCAATTACTGTAGTTCAACTACTCATAGCTGTGTGAGTGCCCGCAGCAGATAGAAAACCATATCTCGCTACCACGATCTCCTTTTCCAAACATGGGAGGTTTACAATGTTGTCAGACAATCTGTTTGGAATGCCTGCAAATTGTGGATTATTTCTGAATTTTCAGGGTTTTATTGAGTACTTACGTGAAAGACTACAGACAGGAATGTGTGCCACTTCATACCACCAGGCTACTGGAGCCAATTTTATACTTTGGATGCACTGCAGCAATTGCAAAAAGTTGTTTTAAATAAAAATGTGATATTACTGTTATTGACCATTATTGTTATGTGTGTCTGTGCTCTCAAAAAGATTTAAAATGTTTTAAGGCTTGATCATATATGTATGCTGCATGTAAACACAGTGAGAAGTCCCTCAATAGTAAAGCATTCTATACTGTATATAGAGGTCTGGGGGCGGGATGGCACCAAAAAAAATCTAGATTAATGACGGGGATCAAGTAGCGGTTTTATCAGTAACAGGCCACATTAATCACCCCATGTTAGCCAAGACTAACTGCAGCTGAGGAAAACATCTTGATAATGAACATTATAATGATGGATGATGTCAAACAACGTAATTATATAAAGTATATATAAATATATATATATAGACTGTATATATATACAGTATACTGCTCACGGGCCACTATATTAGGTACACCTTGATAGTACCAGGTTGGCCCCCTTTTGCTTTCAGAACTGCCTTAATTATTCGTGGCATAGATTCAACAAGGTGTTGAAAACATTCCTCAGAGATTTTGGTCCATATTGACATGATAGTATCACGCACTTGCTGCAGATTTGTCAGCTGCACGTCCATGATGCAAATCTTCCGTTCCACCACATCCAAAAGGTGCTCTATTGGAATGAGATCTGGTGACTGTGAAGGCCATTGGAGTACAGTGAACTCATTGTCATGTTCAAAACCAAAACCAGTTTGAGATTATTTGAGCTTTGTGACATGGTGCATTATCCTGCTGGAAGTAGCCATCAGAAGATTGGTACACTGTGCTCATAAAGGATGGACATGGTCAGCAACAATACTCAGGTATGCTGTGGCGTTTAAACAATGCTCATTTGGTACTAAGCGGCCCAAAGTGTGCCAAGAAAATATCCCCCACACCATTAAACCATCACCACCAGCCTGAATTGTTTATACAAGGCAGGATGGAGCCATGCTTTCATGTTGTTTACGTCAAATTCTGACCCTACCATCTGAGTGTCGCAGCTGAAATCGAAATTCATCAGATCAGGCAACATTTTCCAATCTTTTTGAGCCTGTGTGAATTGTGACCTCAGTTTCCTGTTCCTGGCTGACAGGAGTGGCACCCGGTGTGTTCTTCTGCTGCTGTAGCCCATCTCGTTCAAAGTTCCACATGTGCGTTCTGTGGTATTCTGCATACCTTGGCTGTAACAAGTGGTAATTTGAGTTGTTGCCTTTCTATTGTCTCGAACCAGTCTGCCCATTCTCCTCTGAACTCTGACATCAACAAAGCATTTTCATCCACACAACTGCCGCTCACTTGATATTTTCGCTTTTTCTCTGAAAACCCTAGAGATGGTTGTGCTTGAAAATCCAAGTAGGTCAGCAGTTTCTGACATACTCAGACCAGCCCGTCTGGCACCAACAACCATGCCACGTTCAAAGTCACATAAATCCCCTTTCTTCCCCATTCTGATGCTCAGTTTGAACTTCAGCAAGTGATCCTCACCATGTCTACATGCCAAAATGCAATGAGTTGCTACCATGTGATTGGCTGATTAGCTATTTGTGTTAACAAGCAATTGAACAGCTGTAACTAATAAAGTGGCCGGTGAGTATATATATAATTAGGAAATCAATCCAAATATAACCCAGAGCACCATTTACTACGTACGTTTTATCGATTATGAAGACAAAAAGATCACAGTGATTTTCGTTTTAGCTTCCATCTGGATTTAGTGTCAGATTAAATAGTTTTCACTGACTGTATGCCGGGCTCAGACTACATGATTTTTATAATCCAACAATATACAACAAAATAAACAATAAAACGTTTACCTAACAATAGACAATCTACTTATCTTTCCCTCGGCTGCTCCCGTTAGGGGTCGCCACAGCGGATCACCTGCCTCCAATACCTTCTGTTCTGCGCATCTTCCTCACTTACCCCAACCGCCTGCATGTCCTCCCTCACCACATCCATAAACCTTCTTTTTTTCCTTCCTCTTTTCCTCTTGCCTGGCGGCTCAATCCTCAGCATCCTTCTCCCAATGTAATTCTCATCTTTGCTACACACGTGTCAAAACCATCTCAATCTCGCTTCTCTCACTTTTTCTCCAAACTGTCCAACCTGAGCTGTCCCTCAAATGTATTCATTCTTAATCGTGTCCATCCTTGTCACTCCCAATGAAAATCACAACATCCTCAACTCTGCCACCTCCAGTTCAGCCACCTGCCTTTTTGTCAGTGCCATAGCCTCTAAATCGTACAACATAGCTGGTCCCACCTATTGTCTGTCTTACCTCTTCCCTAAATTGCGTGAAACAGTCCTCCTTTTTCAACCTCCACCATTTTATATTTGGCTCTTCTTTCACACTCTTCCTCTTCTTGGCCTCCAGAGTCATCCTACAGACCACCACCAATACTGCCTAGCAACACACTCCCCTACGACATTGAAGTCACTAATCTCTTTCAGATTGCACCTCCTGCATAAGATGTAGTCTCCACTGCACCTTCCGCCACTCTTGAATGTCACCCTGTGTTCCTCCCTCTTCTTGAAATATGTATTCACAACAGCCAATTCCATCCTTTTGACGAAATACACGACCATCTGTCCTTCCATATTCCTCTCCTGGACACCATACCTACCCATCACCTTCTCGTCACCTATGTCTCTGATCCCGTTGTCAATGTGCCCAATAAGATCTGCAACAACAACCTCTACCTTGGGGACGCTCCCCACCACTACATCTAACTCACTAAAGAATTCTTCTTTCTCTTCCATCTCACACCCAACTTGGGGAGCATATGCACTGACCACATTCATTATCACCCCATCAATTTCCAGCTTCATGCTCATCACTCTGTTCGACACTCTTGTCATCTCCAAAACACTATTGACATATTCTTTCTTCAAGACTATACCTACCCCATTTCTACTGCCATCCACTCCATGGTAGAACAGTTTGTACCCGGCTCCGATACTCCTGGCCTTACTCCCCTTCCACCTGATCTCTTGTACACATAGTACATCCACCTTCCTTCTCCCCATCATGTCAGCCAGCTCTCTCTCTTTCGACAATAAACCAGAAAAATAAATAACAAATAAACTGCAGGCAGCAAAGCATGGGGTCCAGGTTAGTCGGTGTGACGTGTGTGGAAAAAGCATGACAACTAGTACAAGATAAGTGTTATTGTTGTTATTGCCCCCTGTGTCTATTGTTATTAACATTGAAAAGTTGGCCAAAACAGTTGGGCAAAACAACCAAAGAACAAACTGGCGCAATGTGTTTAATCATCGTCAGATGTTTAAACACATTGTGGACATTTTTGGGACACAATCAAGGCCATCTATAGAAAGGTGAATTAACCACTTATTGCCCAGCATTATCTGCTGCTGCTTCATCCAGGTTAATGTTGATAATGAGTGACCATATGTCATGATCTCCGCCTTCTTCTACCTTCCCCTCCCTCTCTTACCTGTCCCATTAGCCCAACTCTATTCACCTGCGCAGACAGCTGTTCTAGATCTGCAATCTAACCACTATATATGCCTCTCTCACCAGTCAACCATTGCCAGATTGTCTTCGATGCTTGCACCAGACTCTCCAGCGTTCTCCGACTGATTCCCCGCTACCAACTCTGCCTCGCTCCAACCACGCATCCTGCCTGCCCCTCCGCCTGTCTTCTGTCTGTATTCCTCGTTATCGAACCTGCCTGTCCCCGACGACGTATCCTGCCGGCCCCCTGCCTGTCTTCCGTCTGCTCTACAAATAAAAGACATTACCAAATATCCCTGCCTGTCTTTGTGCTGCACGCTTGGGTCCTAACCACACCTGTTACAGTAGAATCTGGCCAACAGCACACAGCACACAACCCCTAGTCGCTGGCATGCCTGGGAAGGGTGGAGTCACAGCTCCAACACCAGGAGGCTGTCCTAGCCTCCACCTCAGCGGACGTTCGGCTAGCAGCGGCTAGCCAGGAGTAAGGGCTCGCCCGCTATCCGCCCAGGTCCAGCAGCTCACCATTGCTCTCGGTCAGTTCATCCCGCCGCCTGCTTCCCCGGACCCACCTCCACCAGCACGGGCCCAGCTGGGTACTCCCTGGAACCCCAGGTGGGGGTTCCAGAATGCTACGCCAGAGACGCAGACGGCTGTAGTCCGTTCATCACAAACTGTTCCATCCTCTTCGCTCTGCAGCCCCACACCTTTGCCACGAGGATGCCAGGGTGGCGTTCGCCGTAAACCACCTGACGGGCCGTGCTCGGCTGTGGGGAACGGCTGAGTGGGAACGACGCACACCAGCCTGTTCCTCCTTCCACGCCTTCGCTGCCGAGCTCCGCAAGGTGTTCGGGGTGACATCACAAGGTCCCGATGCTACTGGTGCGCTCCTGGCTCTCAGTCAAGGGTCCCGCTCCGTGATCGATTACGCGATCGACTTCCGACCCGGCAGCCCAGATCAACGCATTCCTGATGGGATTAGCAGAGTACATGAAGGATGAACTAGTTTCCCACGACCTGCCCACCTCTCTCAATGGCATCATTGAGCTTGCTTCCTGTATCGACCGACGCATCCAGGCCCGGCAACGAGAGAGGCGTCCGAGGCAAGTGGAGCGCCACCCAGCAACCCGTCTTCCCGGTTCCTCCGGGCCGCCAGCTCTTCCGGCCTGTCAACCCACGAGTGAGGCCTCCCCCATGCGGGTTGGCCGGGCCAGCCTCATCCCGGAAGAGAAGGAGAGACGCCGGGTGGGGAACCTTTGCCTCTGCTGCGGTCTAGCTGGACACTACATTTCTGGGTGTCCGGTAAAAGGGTGGGGCTTGCCAGTGAGGGAGGAGTTCCTGGTGAGCCACACCTCCAAATCCCCCTCCAACCTACGCCCCCTGTGCCAGGCTCGGCTGCTGCTGCCCCAAGGCTCACATTCCCTCGCCATACTTATTGACTCTGGTTCCGATGTTAACATCATCAACGATAACCTAGCACGGCAGCTGGGTGTTGGTGGAGTTCTCCTGTCTTCTCTGGTTCCTGCCACTGCCCTGGATGGCCGCCTCCTGGGGACAGTCACCCATCAGACGGTTCCCATCCGCATGCTCCTGTCCGGCAACCACCACGAGACGATACAGTTCTGCATCCTGCACTCACCTCATCACCCTCTCCTCCTGTGGTTCCCCTGGCTCCGGTGTCACAACCCACACCTGGACTGGACCACAGGGGCTATTCTGAGATGGAGTCCTGCGTGCCATCAGGTCTGCCTGAAGCAAGCCGCCGCACCTCAGCCATCCACCAGCTCCAGCTCCGCACCCGACATGTTGGGGGTCCCCGCCGAGTACCTCGACTTCAGAGAGGTCTTCAGCAAGGCCAAGGCGACATCCCTTTCCCCGCGCAGGCCATACGATATTGCCATCGACCTCTAGCCCGGCTCCACCCCCCCCAGAGGCCGCCTGTACACCCTGTAGAGAGGCCATGGACACCTATATTAACAACGCTCTTGCAGCGGCCATCATCCATCCCTCCTCATCCCCGGCGGGGGCTGGCTTCTTCTTCGTAGAGAAGAAGGATAAGTCGCTTCGCCCCTGTATTGACTATCGTGGTCTCAACGACATTACGGTCAAGAACCGCTATCCCCTGCCCCTCATCTCATCAGCCTTCGAACTCCTGCAGGGGGCCACAGTGTTCACTAAGCTCGACCTACGCAACGCCTACCATCTAGTCCGGGTTCGAGAGGGGGACGAATGGAAGACGGTGTTCAACACTCCCTCCGGTCACTACGAATATCTGGTGATGCCCTTTGGCCTCACCAACACCCCCGCCGTCTTCCAGGCCCTGGTCAATGATGTGCTCAGGGACATGCTCAACAAGTTCGTCTTCGTGTACCTCGACAACATCCTGATCTTCTCCCGATCCCAAGCTGAGCACGTCCACCACGTCCAGACGGTCCTGCAGCGCCTCCTGGAGAACTCACTCATTGTGAAGCCAGAGAAGTGTGAGTTTCACGTCCCATCCGTCTCCAACCTGGGGTACGTCGTAGGGAGGGGGACCATCCAGATGGACTCCACCAAGGTCTCCGCCGTCACCACCTGGCCCACCCCGGACACCCGCAAACAACTCCAGCGCTTCCTCGGTTTTGCCAACTTCTATCGGAGGTTCATCCGAGGCTACAGCATACAGCACCTCTCACAGCCCTAACCTCCTCCAAAGTGCCGTTCCTGTGGTCCGCCGCCGCCAACGATGCCTTCCTGGCCCGGAAGGCACGGTTCACTTCAGCCCGCATTCTGGTATTACCTGACCCCGAACGGCAGTTTGTGGTGGAAGTGGATGCCTCCGACGTGGGAGTCGGAGCTGTCCTGTCCCAGAGAACCGCCTCTGATCAGAAACTTCATCCCTGTGCCTTCTTCTCCAGGCGTTTGACCCCGGCCGAGAGGAACTACGACATCGGGAATAGGGAGCTTCTCGCGGTCAAATTAGCCCTGGAAGAGTGGCAACACTGGCTAGAGGGAACCCAGCTGCCATTCCTGGTGTGGACTGACCACAAGAACCTGGAGTATATCCAGTCCGCCAGGAGGCTGAACTCCCGTCAGGCTCGTTGGGCGGTCTTCCTAACCCAATTCAATTTCTCCCTCTCCTATCGGCCGGGGTCACGCAATGTCAAACCTGACGCCCTTTCCGGGCAGTTCCAGGAGGCAAAGAAAGATGCTGCTGACTTCTACACCATTCTACCGTCCTCCCGTCTAGTCGCCACACTCACTTGGGAGGTGGAGGAGAAAGTAAGAGCCGCCGCGCAGGACCAACCTGGACCCAGCGCATGTCCGCCCGACCGTCTGTTCGTCCTCCCTGACCTCCGGTCCGAGGTTCTCCAGTGGGCCCACAACTCCCGACTCACCTGCCACCAGGGGATCCAGCGGACGAAGGAGGTCGTCCAGCGTCGCTTCTGGTGGCCCTCCCTGAGTGAGGACTTCCGAGGGTTCGTCAATGCCTGCTCCACCTGTAATCGGCACAGACTCTCTCTTCTTGCTCCTGCCGGTCTTCTACACCCACTGCCGGTTCCTCATCGCCCCTGATCTCACATCTCCGTGGACTTCGTCACCGGTCTGCCACCGTTTAGTGGTAACACTACCATCTTCACCGTGGTGGATAGGTTCAGCAAGATGGCTCACTGCGTGCCTCTACCGAAGCTCCCGTCGGCCAAGGGCACCGCCAAGCTACTGTTGTATCACGTCTTCCGTCTCCATGGCATCCCGGTAGATGTTGTATCTGACTGGGGTCCCCAGTTCACCTCGGTCTTCTGGAGGGAGTTCTGTTCGCTCCTGGGGGCCACCGTTAGCCTGTCCTCAGGGTACCACCCCCAGTCCAACGTCCAAATGGAGTGGAAGAACCATGAGATGGAGACGCCCCTCGCTGCATGATGTCTCAACACCCGTCGTCCTGGTCTGAGCAGCTTTTGTGGGTGGAATATGCCCACAACACCCTGACCAGTTCGGCCACAGGCCTCTCCCCCTTCCAGTGCGCCAACGGCTTCCAACCGCCTCTGTTCCCGGCCCTTGAGGGGGAGGCTTCCTGCCCGTGGCCGGGCTTCTTCTACCTTCCACTCCCTCTCTTACCTGTCCCATTAGCCCAACTCTATTCACCTGCGCACACAGCTGTTCCAGATATGCAATCTAACCACTATATATGCCTCTCTCACCAGTCACCCATTGCCAGATTGTCTTCGATGCTTGCACCAGACTCTCCAGCATTCTCCCAACTGATTCCCCGCTACCGACTCTGCCTCGCTCCAACCACGTATCCTGCCGGCCCCCCCGCCTCTCTTCTGTCTGTACTCCTCGTTATCGAATGTGCCTGTCCCGGACAATGTATCCTACCTGCCCCCTGCCTGTCTCCCGTCTGCTCTACAAATAAAAGACATTACCAAATATCCCTGCCTGTCTTTGTGCTGCAATTGGGTCCTAACCACACCCGTTACACCATATTGGTCTCAGTATTAGGGATGTTTAGGAGTAATTGATCCAACGATTTCTTGCCATTAATTGCCTCCTCAATATTCTGTTCCAAAGTTTTTTTTTCCACACAATGTCTATGAAAATATGAGTAATCGATTTTTGAATTGATTACATAATGGGATTACTTGATCTGTGAACTAATTGAAAATCACTATCCCTACTCTGTATAGCCGACTCCGAAGTAGCCACGCTTCAGAAAATGCTTCTCTATGGCTAACATCTCACAGTAAATCGTTGAGCATGTACTACCGCAAGTACTTGTGCAGTACAGACATTGGCATCGTTACTGTAACATTCAGCACTCATCATCTTTAAGTTGCAGAGTGCCACTGATGTTTGTCTGGTATGAAGCACTGAGTTGTTTACCCTTACAGTGTTGACAGTGGTGGAATTTGTCATTAAAGTTGAAGGTTTCTTGATTCTCCCCACACTCCAGGGATACATGCTTGTCTCTTAAAGTAATTTAGGTTCTTTTACTACTTCCAACAGGCCCTCCTCTTGGACGTTCAAACTCTGTGTTCTCTGTGGCATCTGGAACACGAAAAACAAATAATGAATGCAATTTATTTTACAACACCAACACAATAAATACATGTTCCTTTCACTGTGCAATTTATTATTGTTAATGTTATCGCTAATTACAATTCAAGAAGACATATAACCAAATTAATTGTCTGTAAGGGAATACACTCTTATGTTATAATGGCAACACATCTGGCTTTGACCATTAGGTGTCATTATCCATGTTCCAAACACAGCACCTACCTCATGAGTTACCAGTAATCCGGGATGAGATGCTTCATCCTCTTCTTTTGTGGTATTAAACAGTGGTTGTCACTCCCGGATCTGTATCTCTGTGCTTCTGCCTATGTAAACTCTGTCAGAGTTTGTGTCTTAAATTCCCTTAGTTAAAGTCCAATCCAATCGAATAGTCCAGTCAATAGAAAAAAGTGTGGCCAGTAGAGTATCTTGGCTATTTACAAATGGCAGGTTTCTAAATGATGTCCCATATCTGATGATGTCTCATGTGACTTTTTGGTATCCCTAACAGGGGTGACATAAACATTTTTTTTACTAGCATCTCCTAAAAATTTGGACTGATGTTGGTAAAAGACGTGCCACACCATGTGTGGACTGCCCTGAATACAACTATCTATCATTTGTGTACTTTGGCATAATGATGAGGAAGATTAACAAAAACAATATGGTTCCCGCCTAATAACAATAAGAAAATGGTAATATACAGTAAACCTAGTGATATACAATAAATATAAACCTAAAAAAACAATACAAAATTAAGATAATCTCAACGAATAAATATGTACAATTTGGCAATTTACAATAAACCTAACTTTTAACACATAGATAGAGAAATTTTGCCTAATTAAACCTCACGGAATTTTAACATATTTTTTAAAAAGCTAGCATCAATAATGAAAAATGCAGCTGGTGAACAAGTTGATGACTAAAAGTACAGTTTTAAGGTGGATGAAGCTGTTTTTTTACACAAACCCCATGAACACAAGAAGGCAGATCAAGTACAGATAGAGTGCAAAGATGCATGATATGGCAAATAAAATTAGAAGATTTTTTCTTGTATGAAAAGTAAAAACAGCATTATTTACATGTAGGTGTTATACGTACTATCAAAATAGTACATAAAATACCTGAAAGATTTTTGAATCCAAGACAAATATTAAATTAAAATTCCCACAACTGGCTCACATCTTATGCATGATTTGCCATAAATGCATAATCTGTCAAATTAATATTTTTAAGAGGGTATTATTAAGGCCATATTTTGTCTTTTCTCGAATATCGAAGGTAGACTGCAGATACAATATCTTTGCTTTAAGATTATTTCCACAAAGAAAGTCTACAATTCCTTTTTTGAAACAGTTTCCTTTGATGACCAATAATAACGACATATCCTAAACTCGTACATCTTGGTATCATTTTGATGACAAAAGAAGTTCAAAATAAACATCAATCCAAGTTTGCTTTAGACGTTTGAGTTGGAAAGACTCTCTTCAACCAGATAAGACATTTGATTGTGTTAATTAAACCAGGCCTGAGGTTGTTTTATTTAATTTCTTTTTTATCATATATCAGCGTTAGATTCACTACTCTTGGAACATTCTTTTTTAAAGTACGTATTGTTAAAGCATGGAAGACAGTGCACAAATGAAACACCTCCATATCGTGCTGTCTGCAGTGAGATTACGTGTTTATTTAATGCATGCGTAAGACATCATGCTCCTTTCTTATACATAGCCACATACTGAAATGAAGTCTTTTATTTTTTTGTCAAAGTTCAATCTGTCAGAAAAAAAGCCATATGGGAAAACAATGTAATCAGAAAGTCAAACAGGTTTTGACATTCTTGGGATTGTGTTTTCACCAATGGTTGTCAAAACACAATTTCCGAGTCAATTTCTTTGCACCATATGTGAATGTACTCAAGTTGTGAATGTCACAGAATGCAAGCTCTAACATGGCCCCACTCTGCTAGAGTTACCTAATAGATTCAACGCTTACTCTTAAGTTTCTTATTACTTCAAGCGTTTAACAAGACCATGATCTCAATCTGGAAATTTCAGCTCCACAATCTCTTCCTGCAAATACACACCAATCTCAATCTCTTGCTCAACCATTGCATCTCACTTGGCTGAAAGAAAAGAACGTCAGGCACCTTGAGCACATCCATTGCATCTTTCCAACACTTGATTCAGAAGTATGCTTTTAGCAAGAAATAGTACATTTAATATAGTCATGTAAAATCGATCATTCAAGGCAAAGAACCATCCATTACTTGACTTCAGAAATACCGAATCTTCTAAAAAAAAAGGTCCTGGAGAGAATGCAAATAGTTGAGACTTTCCGCAAATTTATGTTCCAAGCTCGAAATGGGAGCAAGACCTTGCAATTGACCTTGACTTACAGTTCATACAACAGACAACAGCATACTACATCTGGCAAAATACATCAAACATCAGACTTAATAACTCAGCATTGGTTCACCCTGCACAGAAAACACACCAGATACAGTAGCTACACACCACCTTGCACTGTACACCTGTCTAACACTTCTGTTGGGGGATCACTCCTTCTGGGCGGCTTTATCCCACTATCCCCCTCAACTTTAACTTGGAGACTTGACTGACGGCATGAAGAGAATTAACTACCACAATTCCCCTCACCGATCTCAACATTGCCAAAAAAATGATCCTCATTAACTGGAAATCTAATAACAGCATATCACAGAAACAACAGAAAAGCCTTCTATTGATTACATATCAGAGGGAAGAATGTCCACCTCTTTATAAACAAAGGGAAAACATTTGTCAACTACATTTGTCTGAACAGCAAAAACAACAACAGGAAACACGTTTTTTGGGCTGAGGAGGGCCTTTTTGGTTGCACAGGGCTTTCGTGTCTTTATTCGGACACAATGTGGTTTTGGTTTCGGCACTGAGTTTATAGCTGTGGGGGTAGGGTTTGGACTTGGGGGATGGTGTTTGCGTGCCTTTTTAGGATGTGCGGATTGGTCTTCGTGTGGTGAGGGATGTGGGGCTGCACCTTCAGGACACATGGGACTTATGTGTGGGTTTATGGTGTGAGGTGGGGGTTGGGGGTAGAGTGCACGTATTTCAGACGCAGGTTCAGTGGAATGAATAATGCTTCTGGAGAACAAGCTGTTTGTAAAGGCTGAAAATTACAAATTCCATGATCCCAAGGTCTCCTTCTTGGGCTTTGTGGTTGCAGTTTTCAACTGGCTGGTCCCAGCCTCCGGGAAGAAGATTGCTGCAGTTCGTCAACTTCTACAGAAGGTTAATCTGGAACTACTATATAGCCTGATGGCAGCACCACCCACTTCATTGACCTCCCCAAGTTCTCCTTTCCTCTGGTCACATACGATGGACAAGTTAAGTTAAAGAGATGGTTCACCTCCTCACTGATTCTCAACCTGCCTGACCTCTCCTGTCAGGTTGTGGTGAAAGTGGATGCCTCAGATTTAGGTGTAAGGGCCGTACTCTCCCAGAAAGCTACCGTCGACCATAAACGTCACCCCTGTGCTATCTTCAATCGCAAGTTAGCCCTTGCAGAGTGCAACTACTGTATCACTTTGGGAACCGGGAGCAGTTGGCAGTCAAGATGGCGTAGGAGGAGTCAAGGCTGATTGGACGGAGCAGAGCAACCGTACTATCGTCACTGTTATAGATAGAGTCTCAAAGGCTGCTGACTTTATTCTGCTGCCTCAATTACCCACAGCCAGAGAGATGGAAAAGTCATGGTAAATTAAGTATTTAGGTTACACAGCCTCCCTAGAGACATTGTCTCTGATTGGGCCTCAATTCACTTCTCGTTTTTGGACTGAGTTTTGCAGCCTGCTGGTAGCCACAGTGGCTCACATGGTGGCTCACTGTTGCCTCACAGCAAGAAGATCCTGGGTTCGAAACCAAGCCACCCCAGGTCCTTTCTGTGTGGAGTTTGTATGTTCTCCACGTGTTTGCATGGGTTTCCTCCAGGTGCTCCAGTTTCCTCCCACCATGTCAGCGGGTTAATATTTCTGTCAGTGCCCCTGACCAAGGAACTGGCAAAAGAACTGCAGTTGATCCCGTACTGTGGCTGTCCACTGCTCCTAGGGGTGTATAGGATGGGTCAAATGCAGAGGAAAAATTTCATTTTTGATGAATGCTGAGATATGACAATAAAAAATCGATCTAATCTGTCATGAATCCTCCCTGATCTCCCAATCCTGCCACTCCTTTTTGCTTTGCGGTCACTCTTTTCCCTTCACCTGGCTTTCCCCGCCTGTTGCTCATTCCCTCATTAGTCCCTCTGCTTAAACACCAGTTCACTTCCCTTTGGTCTCTACCAGATTGTCTTTTGCATTACATTAAGCTTTACCGCACTTATTACCTGATTCCTGAACCTTCCGTCTGAACCTCTGCCTGATTCCCTTGTCTCTGATTCTCTGCCTGTTCCCTGCTGTTTAAGTTTGCCTTCTCTGACTTACCTCCTGGTTTTGACCCTTGCCTGTTTTCTGGTAGAAACCTTGTGGGCTGTGACTTCTTACCTGATCAGTGTTTGGGTTGTGCTTGTGGGTTCTCGTCTTTTCTGAGTCAGTTACCATTCAATTTAGACCCTGTGGTTGGTGGACTGACCTGGTAGCCATGGCCTGTTGGCATGGCATGGTATAGCGTCTGGTTGTGAGTAGCTGGGTGGACATGTGTGCCGGCTGGGTGTATGTGATGTGTTTTGTTTGGGCGGTGTTCTCCTTTGGGATGGCTGGGTTCCTTTGCCTTGCTTTCCATGTACATAGCTGAGCTTTTCTGTGATTTGCATGTGGTGGTGGGTCGCACCTGTGGGCCATACTGGGGGCACTTGGTAGTAGGCTGTCCTTTGTCTCGAGTGGGTTGCTGCAGGCTTTCTGATATCGCAGGTTGGGAATTTGAACTCCATTTGCAGACTAACTGTCTTGGTTGCCATGGCATAGAGATCTTACTTGTTGCACGGCCCCGTCTGCCAACCACAGGTTTAAAAAAGAGAAAAAAATAAATAAATCAAAGACAACAGGATGCTCTCTTGATAATAAAGAGCCCAAATCAGCCCAAATGTTGCTCTCCACTTGACTTCATTTAAGATAAGGCTAGTGCAGTGCCCGTTCAAAACATGCCTACTTGGAACGGGCTGCACTGCAGACTTAAGCCCCACCCCCCTGCTGCACAGAGCAGAGCAGCTCGCTGTTAGCTTGTTTATTATTTGACCCTTTTCCACGTAATTTGAAAGTGAATAATCAGAGCTTCAAAACAAGGTGCCACTTGTGTGAATTAAGCAATTTTTTTTTAAAGCTATGGCTTGTTAATGATGAGGGTGCAGCAAACTGTGTTTCTGAGATAATCACCCTCAAAGTTTTCCCCACACTTGGCTTCATTCAGCCAGCTCCCAGAATTCAAATGGTTGGAGGACCAACAAATGTGGCACGGTGGTGCAGTGCATTGCACTGCTGCCTCACAGCAAGAAGGTCCTGGGTTCGATTCCCACCTGGGGCGCTGTTGGCACCGTGCTCCGGTGGGTTATCTCCCAAATAGGAGCCTTTCTGTGTGGAGTTTGCATGTTCTCCCCGTGCTCACATGGGGTTTCCTCCACCTCACGTCAGTAAGGACCCCCACCAAAAACATGCACCCATCATGGTCTGACCAGCGATGGACACTTATCACCTGGGCGTGTCCACATATGCTGCCCACTGCTCCTGGCTGTGCCCCCAGAGGAAGGACAAGCCAGGATGGGTCAAAAGCAGAGGATCCATTTCACCGGCCACCATCAAAGTGTGTGTGTGCAAGCATGTGGTGTGTTGCGTGACGAATAAAGCCTCTTTCTTTTCTTCTGAATGCCGGTCTAGAGGAGCATAGTTGGTTAGGGTCCCCAACCGTGCACAACACCCTTTTCATATATGCCGTTGCAGCACTCGGAGGCCAAACACTTCCTGTTCGTCGTTGGAGAGGAGGAGAAGCAGAAGTTGACACTTGCATTTAATTTCACAAAACAGAATTTTGTTTGTTGTTTAGAATATGTCCCAAGTTATTCAGCCTAATGTTGGCCAAACTGGATCTCTGTACACATGGTCTCTCAGACCTTCTCCATAATGCAGGAGTAGAGTGTTTCCCAGCAGAATATCAGGCAAATTGGAATGTCCTTCGGGCCTCAGTGAAGCCCCAGGGCACTTAATGTGCTTGCTGCAGACATTGTCAGAAGATGAAAAAAGAGGTCTACCACAGTATCAGGCAGTGTCATAAAGCATACCACTCCAGGTTTCTCTGACAACAATGTCTCTAAGTGATATATCAGTAATCATTAACTCAACTTCTGAACATTGCTTCAACAACTAGGTAAATTTAGGAGAATGTGACATCAAAATAAAAGCTAATCAAAATGAATCTGGTTCTATAGGGCACTCTTTAATATCTGACAATAATTTTAACGATGGAGCTCAGTATGAGGTACAGAGCTAAATTCAATCATGGTCTTTCCATTTATATGGTTTCATGCATTTCATCTCCCAATTCCAATTAAGTCTATTAAATAATCGTTTTTGCAAATCAGTTGAATACAAATAGCAACAATATAAATAGTTTATGAGGACCTTTGAGTGATGGACGTGTTATGGCCCTACTCAAGTTGTAGAGCAATTCTCATTTATGAATCCTGTTTTCAACCCTTCAGGTTTTCCCAATCAGACGTAGTCACATCTACTGTCATGGAGAAAACCACACTCTTAGGTTCTTTTAACAAATAGGCAGCACTTGAGGTAAGTTGGATACACAAATAAGACTCTTTATTAAGAAATAACCAGTCTGAGTGAGGTCTGCAGAGTACACTGAAAAACTGTTTGGTTTACAACATTATATATTCTTCTCAAAGCATTGACTCTCCTATTTTTCTGAGTTTAAACACCATATGGAGATAATAACTTGAATACTCCCTGGCCAAGAGGTAAGACTAGCAGTTCAAAGCATAACACATACTTCATGTGATTTCTTAGAAGTTAGGTGGCACAAATTGACCATGAGATAATGGATAGTTGATCAAATGTTATTGATACCAGTCAGGCTTCTATAAGCTTGATAACTGCTGAGATCTGAGATAGTTGTACCTTTATACCTTAAATTAGGAATATAGTATTGAATGCTAAATTTTAAAATGTTTTAGGATATGAATCACTTTACTTTTCCTTACCCTCTCTAGTTGCTTAACTTGTTAAATTGCTGAAGTTATGGGCCGCCTCTGGCAATGTTTTTTTCTAACACATTATGGAAATTTATTTTTGCTGATTTTGAGATTAATAATGGCAGCACATTCATTTGAATGTTGATAATTTATTGATCTGCTTTTGTCATGGATGCACAGGAGTTCCTAAAATACTTAGAACAAGATGATCACATAGTGTCTTTCACCCATGTGTTTAAGTCTATCTGCCCAGGTCAGAGCAACCCTACCCGTCCCACTTGAAGGACCACTACACGACCAGGTGACTGGGCAGTGGTCTGCAACTTCCGGAGGACAAGCTGGAATGCTGCCAGATTTCTGGGAACATACCAGATCCTCCTCGTCAACCGCTCGCTGCAGATCTTACACCTAGGTGAATTACGCATCAGAAAACAATGGCGGCTCCAGTCACAAAGGGCCCGCTTCAAAGCTAAGGCTCACCTCAAGTGGCCATGCTCAATACCTGCAATGACAATGTGTTCCAGCAGGTGACCACCCTCCATCAACAACTGCAGCACGTTCAGCGGCTGCTGAGGCAGACTTGGTGACCACCAAAGGCTAAAGCAGGTGAATGGTTTCTTATGTACCTGTTATATTGAGCTTGTTGTTGTATTAAGGTTGATATTTGGTAATCTTTTTTCTGCTTATATCACAGAAATGATGATTTTGTCCATTTTTATCACAAATCACAAATATTATCGCGTATAAACAGTTATTTCTTACAAACAAATATGACCGCTTTAATGTTTATGCATAGAAAACGCCTGTGACAGATTGGCCACCATACGCCACCCAAGTGGCATTTTCAGGGACCTCCGGCACAGAGACACAGACGACGGGCGGTTGACAACACCAGTTTATTGTAGAGATGAGGCTAGGTGGAATTAACCAGGAGCAGATGGAACGTGTCATGACACAGGGCTCCCATCTCATCGTTAGCCCAACAAAAAAAGCATCAGGTGTGACTACTTAAGCCACCCCGTCCACCACAACCCATATCCGTATTTTCTCACATCCGTAATTCACTGCATTTTCTTGGACCATGTGTATCCATCTATCATATTTGTATACACACTACAGTTGTTTTATTATACATTTGCTCAGAGGGACATATATGTTTTCTGCTTGTTTGCGTACAACATATTTAGTGTACTCTTTGTTGTCATTTATAGCCATATTTTATCCAGCATACTCATTGTTATCATTTAGAGTCATATGTTATCCAGCATAACCAGTGTTATCACTTAAAGTATTTTGTTTATCCTTGTTATTCTGTTAGAATGTTACTTTAGAAGTCAAAAAGGGTGGATGTTGTGGTTAATTATTAACCCCCACATGAAAATAAACTGATTACATGTTATACTAAACAACCAATACTAAAGGTGTATGTATCAAAAAACCTTTGAAAAATGTATGCTTTAAAACCAAAAAAAGAGAAGTAATGAAATAACAAAAATAACTTAAGTCTACTCCAAAAACAGGCCAAAGAAAGAGTGACCAAATAGAGCTGGGACAAAGAGAAAAAGGCCAAGGTCATATACCCATGTATGGCACAATAATTCGAAGAACCACAGAAGTATCCTTCTCCCCAAAATAGTAGAACACCCCCGGTTACAGGGGTGACTGGTTCACCCCCACAAAGGCTGTGATTGGTCGTTTGGAAAACCATCCCATAAAAAGAGAAAAACCCTGGTAACAAGGCTGTGAGTGGTTCCTGAAGCTGAAAGGGGCAGAACATGTAATTGGATAAGAGCACATCTCGGGAAATAAGGGAGCCCAACATGGTTGGTTAGTCAGTCGGTTTTTGGGAGCCCACTCAAAGTTTATTGCTGTGCTTGACTATTAGATATACAAACAACTTTTTTCCCGATCAGACTTGGTTGATCACTATGTGATAAATATTTTTGAGGCTAGAATAGATAAAAACGTCATCCAGAGATCCAGACTTCTCACTGGTCCAGGTCTGGACCTTTTTGGTAACGACATTAGAGGAAAAAAAAACTTGAGCGTGTTATTAATCATAATAATGAGGATGTTAGTCTAATCTGCTTGTTAGCCAGCAGAATTTCCTGTATTTGCTAATTTGTTAGTTTTTTAATGTCCCTTGCTGGATTGCAATCCTCAATTGAAAACTCCACTGCTGCTGTTGTTCCACTGTTCGATTAGAGCAATCTGGTGATGGACAGATGGGCTTAGCTATATGTTATTCCCAAATTAATATATTATTATAGCTCTTGTTCACAATGGTACATAAAGATGGTACAGTGCATATATATAGAAATCACTAAATGACCAGATTTTTACCAGGAGGGGGTATTTTCTGCTGGCTTTAGTAATGAAATCTCTAAGATATTTTTTTCTCCTGCCATCCACTGCATTGTAGAACAGTTTGTACCCGGCTCCGATACTCCTGGTTTTACTCCCCTTCCACCTGGTCTATTGTACACAT
Organism: Zeus faber; assembly: GCF_960531495.2. Classification (NCBI taxonomy): domain Eukaryota; kingdom Metazoa; phylum Chordata; class Actinopteri; order Zeiformes; family Zeidae; genus Zeus; species Zeus faber. The sequence goes on from NC_137192.1 coordinate 3,195,596, forward strand.
AGTACATCTACCTTCCTTCTCTCCATCATGTCCATCAGCTCTCCTTCTTTGCCCTTCAAAGTGCCAACGTTCAAAGTTCGTACTCTCAACTCTACTCTGCTACCCTTCTTCCTCTCCTGCTGTCTCTGGACACACCTTGCCCCTCTTCTTCTTCAGCAGACAGGAGCACACACACAATTTCCAATCTTTCCAATCTCGACTATTGGCCAACAATAGGTGCACTTTGTTGCCTCGGTACTTGTATACTGTGCAGTAACAATAAATTGAATCTAATCTAATCTTTCCAATCTAGGTGGAAAAAAGTGAGTCTGGATTGCTAAAACACAAAGAACAGGAGAAAAACTGTAACTGCATATGCATCATACAGTATACAAAACCACAGCCATATTGCAACAAAGACTGTTGTTGAAGCATATGGTTTGCTTTCAAAGATGAGCATTTAAATGTACATTCAGGTTAGTATTTTTGGATGCTTTACTTAAAACTCAACCTGTTTCACCATCTGCAAAAAGATTCATTACAAACAACACTGCATTGGATCCAAGACCACTTCATCTTGGATTTTATGTGATTGTTGCAACCAAAAATGATTGATTTTGCAGCAAATTTTGCAATTTGCTGACTTTTCATTTTACAATTACCAATGAAGTGCTTATATTTTTGTACTTTATTTTATTACTCATCTATCTTTAATTTATGAATATGAAGAACTATTGGCTCAAAGTTACAAAAAAATAAAATACTTTGCTTTTGCTTGGGCTCCAGTCACAAGTCTATAAAATAAACTTTCAATTCAACATACGGTAGGCCCTAAGCACCAAATAAAATCAGTGCACACATTCAATGTGCTTACAAGGGTTCTGTCATATCATTGAATGGGAGACAAGTTCAAGAGGTCTGTTGATTGGGCTAATTAAAAGAGAAAAGTTTTAGCAACTTAGCAAAATTGAGATGGTTGAGTTTGCATCATTTATTGTTATTGCAAAAGCAGGGTCAACCAAGTACAGGGTGAAGGAGAACTGAAGACCAACTCAGACTTTACCTGCCCAGACACTACAACTTGGTGAGTCTCTGTGCCTGGAAGCCAGTGCACTGTTGTGTCCATGTTGCTTAAGTTGTCTCTTTTTGCACTCAAGAACTCCCTGTGGATTTAATCTTTTAGGCCTACTGTATGTAACCATTCACAAGGCAGGTAAGGCGACATGATCTCTCCACGGCGCTGGAATATAGGATTTACTGTATATAGGCTTGCTAAGCAACACACAGTGGTGATCGTGTAGGCCTTCCAGCTGCTTGACAGCCATTTAGTCCCGGGGAATTAATTGGTTGTAGCAACAGGGGTTCAGAGAATATTTTACAATGTTGCACTTGGACCTTGGTTCAATTCATTTTCACACTGAAATGCAGCGGACCAAAACTTGTAAACAAACACTAAGTACTTGAAAATTGTTTTGTGATTGGTCAGAATTTTCCAGAAGTCTTTTGCGGATTTCTGGACACCATTCAGAGTTTTCTTTGTTCAGACAAACATCCCCCTCCCCCAGTGGGTTAATTGAAAATGGACCATCAGCAGTGTATGTGCAATTGCTTTTGTTGCTATTCTCTGGTTGATATCCCAGTGTTTGGTATATTTCATGGGGGCAGTAGTTAATAAGTTAGAGCAGGTAGTCTAGCTGCAGAAGGTTGCTGGTTCGATCCCAGTCTCCTCGAGCACGTGCATATCACATTTCATTCACATTTAGTCATTTAGCAGACGCTTTTATCCAAAGCGACTTACAATTATTCAAACACCGACGGACGCAGCCATCAGGAGCAATTAGGGGTTAAGTGTCTTGCTCAAGGACACTACAGCATGCTAGCAGGAGGAGCCTGGGATCGAACCAGCAACCTTTAGATCACTAGACCACCAGCTCTACCGCCTGAGCTACCACCCCCATGCATACCCCCACTCATATGCAGTATATGAGTGCATGCGAGATGCACGTCTCCTCAATCCCTATTTTCACTTATTTCTAATCAAAGACTGGAGAAACATTCTACTTTCTTACTCTGTCATATCTGACTGGGCTTTTAAGTATGGAGTCCGGTTGAGCGTGAGTCTGAGTGATCGGCAACATGGTGGCGTGCATTATTAACAGTGAACAACATTCCCTTTGTAAAGAATATTATTTATTTTAACACCTAGTTAGTTTGTGAATACACCATGTGGTGCTACTTGGACACGTCTTCAGTGATGTACCCGGGCTCATAGGGTGTTTCGGGTCTTTAATCATCAGACACCCTCAACCCAGCCAGGGGTGATCAGTCCCCGGCTTGTGTCCAAGCGGCCTGCTACTCCACGGATCTCCCCTCCAGATACACAGCCATCGTGTGGCTTTTTAGGCAGCCACCAAGATGTTTTTGATGGCTCTTTTGCACAGCTGACCTTTAACTCCAAGAAGTTTGAGGGTTCAGTGCAATGACTGGCAAGCGAATCCCCGGTATCCAACTTTGACTGGTTCGCCATGGGCTTTCCAGCCATTGCTCCTGCACTCAGACATCAGCTCTGCGTACTTCGCCCTTTTGCGCTCGTTGGCCTCTTCAATTCTGTCTTCCCAGGGAACAGTAAGTTCCACTATGACCACTTGCTTTGTAGACTCACCCAGACATGGTTAACACCATGTCTGGGTGGAGTGAAGTGGTTGAGATGTGTTCTGGGAACTTGAGCTGCTTTCCCAGATTGACTTGTAGGTGCCAGTCCCTTGCAGTGGCAAGAAGCCCACCCGAGGAGCGTGGCTGATGTTGTACCTTCTCCCTAATTAGAGCTCTGACCAGGTGATCTTAAGCTGTTCTGCATGTTCCCACCTAGTCCTGGTGCCTTGTTGGCGCATGCCAACCATCTTGGTTCGGCGGTCTTCCTCAACCCCTGCTCGTATCTTATCCTGAACCAGTTGACGCTTTTCCCTCCCTCTGGCTTTGTCATAGCGTGGCTTAGGAAAACTGCCCAGTCCTGCCCAGTCCTGCCCGCCCCACTGGCTCATTGCCGACCAAAGTGCTGTTCCGCAGCTGTGCCTCCGCTCTGTCAACTGCTTCCTGTGCCTGCCACTTCCTACCGGTCTTCACACAGCTTCCTGCTGTGGAAACTTTAACATCAGAGGAATCTCTGTACATCATCACCTCCCTGGTGCGTGTGACCTTGAATTCCTCTGTCAAACCGCTGAAGGGAAGCTGCAGCTTGGTGGAATTCCCATACAGGGCGAGGCTGCATAGGGACTGAGGGAGCCCCAACCACCTCCACAAAAACTGGCTGATGGTCTTCTCCAGAGCCTCCACAGTTGTCATAGGCGCCTCATAAACAAGAAGGGGCCAGAGTAACTTCGGCTGGACTCCATGTTAGCACATCCAGGCTTTGTATTTCCCTGGGAGCTCCGACTTGTCGATTGCAGTGAACCAGTTTGCCAGGTCGCTCCTGGTTTGTTGGAGTGCAGCTGTATCCCTCAGGGAGCTATCAAAGATCTTCCCTAGGCTCTTGACTGGTCTCTCTGTCACTGATGGAATCTGTGTCAATCCCACAGTAAAGCGGAACCGGTCAGCTACTTCACCTTTTTTCAGGACCAGGGACCTGGACTTGGCCTGCTTGAAACTCATCCTTGCCCATGAGATGATTCGTTCAAGCCCCCGAAGGAGCCATCTGCACCCAGGAATAGATGTTGCTATGACCGTAAGGTCGTTCATGAACACTCTTATCGGCACCGAGATTGTACAGCCGGTGATTATGCCCTTCTCCAGCTATTGCCAGTCTGATGTTGATGATCCTGAAGAGACTCTCAATCTGAAGTTGTATACATAGCTTTTAATTACTTTTAAAGCCCCTAGTTGCATATAATAAGCAGATTGGCAACTCTGGTGCGTACCTGCTGTTGCAAACTTTATGGCATTAATAGAAGAATATGTTTGACTCATAATATGAAATTAACTTCATATTATAAAAATAATAGTTATAAAATAAAAATATTTAAAAAATCCAGATATCAAAACTTTGGTGGGGCACGTGACCCTATCATGGTTAAGAAAAGATCCATCTGGATCTCTGGATAACATTTCTTCTTATTCTGGCTTCAAATATCTTGGAAGAAAAAACAATAAAACCGAACAGAATCTGATGCAAAAACATTTATTTGTGAACCAGAGAGTCAAATACACCAATAAACTTTGAGTAGACTTCACGAAACCGACCGTTCAACTGAGTCTTTGTTCACCTTTATATCCGAGGAATACATCTGTATTCCGTTCCATAGTCTTCTGTTCATGTTTCACCCCTTTCAGGGCTGTGAGCCACTCAAAATTCTGTTACTATGACTTACTATTTTTTGAGGTTGTAAAATAACCAGTCACATTCTTTGTGGGTTGGAGCCAATCGCAGCTTGTAGTCCTGTCATCACGCGTTCTGGTGTGATCTTCAACACAGCCAATCATAGCCTTATTACTGGGCACCCTCCCCTTTTTGGAAGAGGTCCTTCTCTATGATTCCTTGAACTCCTGTGCCTTATATGGTACATTTTCGATTCATATATATTGAGTATTGGTGGTTTAGTATAACATTTAATGGGTTCTTTTTATGTGGGTTTACTAATTAGTATGACATGAAATAGGTTCTTTTCATGTGGGGTTACTAATTTGTATAACATGAAATAGGTTCTTTTCATGTGGAGTTACTAATTATCCACAAAAAACCCCAGCTTGAATGGGCATGACGTATGTATATCGCATTCCATTCTGCACCTCAGACCCACCTCCATACAGCCACACTGATTAATGAAAGCGTCCCATCAGGAATTGTAACAAATGCTCCAAACGAGCTAGGTGTGTATACAGCCTCAAACTCTTGGCTGTTAGCTTAGCTTATTTCACCACTGATGCTCCCATTCCGACCTGGGGTTTAAATAGTGTTAGGGGAGGGGCCACGCCACTCCACGTCATCGAGTCATGATTTACAGCAAGCCCACTCAAAAAATCTGGACCACAAAAATGGTGAGAAGCAGTTTAAGGATCTAACTCCACAATTCAGTACTACACTGTTCGGTTATTCACATGTTTAGTAATTACTTAGGGTATAAGCCAAGTGACGTGGTGAAATTTGAGGTAGATATAGATATAGATAGTTATGGCAGAGGAGTAAATCTCTTCTTAACAGCAATTATTTTGTGACCTTTTATTTTATAGAAGGCGTAGACTAATTCCGATAAAGAAAAACAATTGTTTTAATATGTTATATACGATTACACCAAGAAAATATATATTTTTATGTCTTCACATGTAGTAGTGTGAATCTGTATGTCACAACCGTGTATTTTATCATTATATGCTCCATTAATGTGATGGTATTTTAATATAATACCATTTTTTGATGAAGAGAAAAAGCGTCTCAATTTCCCACATTTGTCAGTGTGCAAGTTGTACTTTTCACCGTCACTATTCCTTTTTTCCTCTTTAGCAACCGCGACAGAATGCCATCTCGCAATCGCGGCCAGTGGCGCGTAAAAAATAAAGCCATTTTGCCGACGACTTCCCGGTGTGAGAGTTGTCTTCGCTATAGGGCTGAGCTCATTTTTCTGTCTGTGTGTGGTGGTGGAGGCGGGAGTTGGGTGGGGGGTGAAATATTGCTTAGGTGCGGAGAATGAACTGCTGTGCATTCATTGTGAAGGCGGGTGCCAAGCTGTTAGGAGAGTGCTAATGCTGGTTTCTCATGACTGGGCAAGTGTGGTTGGTAATAGCCAAGTGAGTTCCACTCCCCTGTTGTGGTCTTAATGTATTCCAAAGCCACACACACATATCATCCTTGGCGACAGATACTAATAGCGGTATATTCCTAAGAGAATTTTTTTTACATTTTCTTGTCCACAGGTGGTCCACAGAAAGCTCTGGTGGAAGTGGATTACAGGGAACAAGGCGAAACAAACCCACTCTGAAGTGTTAGACCTGCTTTTATGGCCGATGTACAAATCCAATTAAATTGCGTGTTACATGAGGGTTTCACAGTCACATTTGATTACCTGTGTCTCAGGATGTGTACTAGCAATAGAGCCAAAATGCAGACATGGACGGCAGAAAGAAGTTTTAACAGAGTTTACTACAGGCTGGGGAATAGTACAGGTGAATCTGAGAAGAACAGGTAGGCAGAGAAAGCTGGTAGCCAACAAACTGGAGCAGGACAGACTGGAAGATCCGGAACAGGTCACACAGGTCAGGGAACATGTAGGGACCAGAACAGGGAGGCTAGAAGCATGGTCAATAATTGAGAATGATCTGGCACCAGAGGAATGGAACAGCAGAGCTTTTCCCTGGGCCACATCAGAAGCGACACGTCAGCGCCAAGAAAGCGGCACGGCGACGCTTTAAATACCCTGACATGTTATTCTTTGTGGAAGGTCACACCAAGCAGAAGAGTCAGTGTCACGAAAGCGCCATGACGGTAGGCTCCTCAACCCCTTGTGTTTTTTTAGGATTTGGCTCTATTTTTCCGAGCGCAAATTGTAAACTGGAGCGTAGATTCCCATAGAGGTCCATTTGAAAAACCTATTTAGTCAGAAAATGTTATTACCAAGCCTGGTATGCCACACACACACACACACACACACACATACACACACACACACACACACACATATATATACAGATACACACATATATACATATACACACACACACACGCGCGCGCTGATGTGGGGCCTTACATTTTCCCCAACAACAAATTAAACCTCACTTATGGAAATAAAATATTATCATTCCAGCAGGAAAACAAATATCATGCCCAGGAATAGACCCTCTTTCATTTTTGGAAAGTCATTTTATAGACTTTATTGGTCTGGTATACTGCACTGTCCCTGTCGGCAACAGGGAGGACAATGGAACCAGGATGGTCGCCTTGCTGCTTGGAGTCACCATGTGTGGGCTCTAATCAAACTGACTTGTCAAGCAATACATTTTTGTAGTAAAGAAATCTGTCCATTTATTCCAAAAGGTATTAAGCTATTAATATGTTTTATCAAATGTACAAGAATATATCCATAGCATGTTTTTCTTCATTTCATAATCCATCCACAAACCGATAACAAAAATAGTCAAATAACACTTTATTACAGAAACAGCTCAATAAATACACATATATAGATTGTGGAAATCTCCTGCATCTTCCTCTGATGAACCCATTGCTCCTGTGCCTGTCTACTCCCTCGGACCCATGGAGAAGAACCAGTACCGCCTTCCTCCCGTCAATAGACGCAATTGTTTTTGAAGATTATTACTCGTTCCAGCGATAGAACGTGTTGTATTTCACAAACTAATCCAAATATGTTCATCAACAAACCGATTCCAAATGTGAATAAAATGAAAAGTTAAAAGGCTGAAAACAAAAGCAAAGATTCACTTAAGTAACGTAAGCACTAAAAATTGAGAAATTTCACAATTTGAAGTTTAAAGAACGCTGTTTATGCAAACACCTTGTAGATGGAGTGAAGACCTGGAGGAAGTTGACGAATCATCAAATGACACAATGCTTTCATGTTGCTGTGTGACACTGACGCTTCTGATGTGGACCAAGGGTTAGATACAGGTCTCTAATTGCTGGCAGCTGCTGTTCCCATAGTGGCGTGAGCCTGATTGCTGATGATCATCAGCTTGTGGAACCAGGGCCTGAGCGGGAGCTAGAGCTAGAGGGAAAGAAGGACAGACAGTCTGTGGCATGAGTTCATGGTCTCTCTGAAGACACCTTTTACTCCAGGTGTTTATTCCCATAACAGCGTTTTATCTCAGGGCATATTCAGACCTGGAGTTTGTTTTAATCATTCCGATTCAGGGAATAATATGTCACAATGCTGCACTTGGACCTTGGTTTCGATTCGTGTTCATGCTGCAACACTTAACAGTGGACCAAAACTTGTAAACAAATGCCATGCGCTTGCAAATTGTTTTGTGATTGATCAGAATTTTCCGGGAAGTTTCATAGGATTTCTGGAAACCTTTAACGGACACGTTTTTTCATCTGGAAAAAATCCCCCCTGCTGGGTTAATTTTAAAAACGAGCATCAGCAGCGTGTGTGTACAATTGCTTTTATCGCTATTTTCTGGTTGATATACCAGTGTTTGATATAGGAGCAACATATTCAATTTGAGCAAGCCTCAAGGCTACATCCTGTGTGTCCGTTCCTCAGCTGTGCTCCTCTCTCCTTGTGCTCCGCGGACCGTGTGGCAGCAAGCAGGGCACACTGTCCCCCTCTGTCTTCCTTGCATATGCGTGTGCATGCAAGATGCACATTTCCTCAATTTCTCAATCCCTAACATGCACAGATGAAAAATCAAAAAGCACTCACATACACACCAAAACTGAAAATAAAAGAAAACCACACTCACACAGAGCACACTGGGTAATGGGGGACACTTTGATTAATAATTTTCTGTAGGTTATTCATTGTTTGAATAATGAACAATAAATACATTCTGCTAATGACACCGTCACTAGACAATATTTCTGGGGTTATTTGTCCACTTGTTTTCTGCCATCAAACATTAGTGTAACAGTTACCAATTAAAGTCCATCTAGCAAAATGTTAATTGTTTTATATGAGAAAAATATGAACAAGAATAGGATCAAAGGTAAAATTGGAGTTGGAGCTTCAGCTGGGTTATTGTATAATCGATTGCAATTATTTGGGCTGACCATCATCATTTTGTATAATCTTCAGATTCCAAAATCACAAATGCGTGATTAAAAAGAAGGTGAATTAGGTCAATTGATTAAATCAATGAAGTTGTCCTCCACACACACGTGGTTCCCACCTTTATCAAAACAATAAATTAATAATAGACCAACAGATATCGATCATATTTCACTATTACGAGAAATTGCCGCCACAGCACATTTGTATTCCTGGCGTGACTGAAATCAGCAAGTCAACATCTGCTTTGTCCCCCTCAGGAGATAATCACAACTGGAATTAATAATCAATAGCTGCTAAGGGCGCCTGGGGTTGCTTTTACGCACCAAGTCCACAGTTTCTCACGTCTGATTAATTTCCAGCCGCTGTCCGCGGAGAGACACTCTAACTCGGAATCGGTGTTCACCCCGTATCACTCACAAGCCAATTGCGTAGCCGTAAGTTGCTTGTTTCACTCAGTGAGGTTGAGAAGTATTGTTCTGCAGAGGGAGGAAGGGAATGGATGCCTACTCTCTGTGGAACGGCAGTAGGCTATTTTGGGGTTTTTTCACCGTGATTGATTATAATTCCTGGGTGAGTTTCATCTCTTTTGGGCATATCAACAAACGACCTCACGACACACATCGACAAAAGATCATTTGAGAGTTGTCAGCGCGGTTTATGATTATTTCATTGAGCTAATCTGTTTTTCATGGACTCTCGATTCTCAGGGTGAATTTAATGCGGTATAATCGCTACAGCCTGCTGCTACTCCTATACCGATTAGCCATAGAGTTATATTGAAGGGCAACATGAAGCCCGGAATACAAATGGCTCCACTGAGGCAGCCACGGAAACAAATGGATCTGTAATTTACAATCCCCACTGTTTTTTCACATCTTTATTCTCATTTACCCATGGAGCCGCATGTAGCCGTTCTTCAGAATCATCACCAGATAACAAGTGGACATCACTTTTTGATTTTACACCCTGCCTGCCTATTTAACACCCTGCAGAACTTGCAGAGATGACTGAGCCATTCCCAGGACACAAATCCAACTCAGTAGAGTTGTTTAGGCTCTCTGTGACATCGAGCTTTGCTTCTCTTTACTTTTCAAACCCACTCACTCACAAACCTCAGGTATACAAGAAGTATTTTACCCTGTTTTTAATTTTTTTTTACAGGGTAGAGTTGTATTTTTTAACCCAGGCCTAATTAAAATGTCTGTTCTCATTATTTAAAACAGCTCAGTTCAGCACACAACCTTGCTTAATGCTTTAATATTTTTAAACGCACCTCTCTGCTGCAGCTTCTCACTTTGCTTAAATGCATTCTAATGGGGATATATTTTTAAGACTTAAGACAGAAAAGCATGTTGAATCTCTTTTCTGAAAAGGGGAAGCTCATATTATAGTCACATACTTTTTATAATTGCTACAGTATATCCAAGATGTAACGTTGGCTAGTAGTTTGCTTCTTGTTACTAGTTCTCATTTAGAGAAGAGATTTAACATGTTATACAAGAGAAGAAAATGGTTGCAAACCAGAATTGAACTATGCATAATACGGATATTTCATACAAGCATTTTGCTGAGGTTAATACTTAATATCTACTGCATGTGTACCATGTGTACCATGGATTGTACTACAGTGGAATTGTACAATACAACCCCTTTGCATGAGAGAAACTATTGTGATGACTGTTGAAAGTCTTTATAATGCCAGAGATGCTGCAAATTGGAACAGAAGTGTGACTTTTCTAAGTGTGACTGCGCCTGTGTTATCACAACAATGAGTTTCATTACCTCTGAAACCCAAGGACAACTTTTTCAATTAGCTCTGCTCTGAGAAATATTGTTTACAGTTTAATTAATTGGGAGTATTTCAGTATTTTCCATCAAATGGGAATCGTTGTAAATTGTTGTAAATATAAAATGTATAAATGTCAATCAAGTCTTAATGAAGGTTGTTATCCAGTTACACTCAGGGTATGTATTATGTCTTTTAACCATATAAATACAGAAGACGGACAGTCCAAGACAGACACATTTACAGCCATAGTCACTGCTTTAGTCAAGCAGTGGTGGGCTAAAACAGTTTCAAATGAAGTCATAATTCCTCCATTCTAGACGTGACATGGAGAGACTTTACTTATCACTTGACTTTCACGCAGTTGTTTTTCAAAAACTGATGACCCAAACCAGAGCACTGCTGATGCAGCATTGCACGGCTCACTGTGTATGCATCAGCTCTGCACGATGAAGCCGGCAGATTATCACTTTAAAGAGAAAGAAGCCTAATGAGTTGACATTTCATTTGACAGGTTATGCCTTTGTGTGGAATTGTGTCGGTGTGTGTGTGTGTGTGTGTGTGTGTGTGTGTGTGTGTGTGTGTGTGTGTGTGTGTGTGTGTGCAAAGAGTAAGGGAGGGAGCAAGAACCACAGCGTATGCATACAGTGCAGTGTGCAGTTTAGCAGCTGAAGCGTAAGCACCAGCCAACACCTGCCAGGACCCTCCCGGGCGGGTCCTGGCAGAGCCCTCATCCAATGTTTTCCCTGGTGTCTGGGGCCCATTTTCAAAACACTTTTTCCTTTTCATTTTCACAACCTACTGAAAAAAGCTGTGTTTTGTTTTTTCAAAACGAAGAAACCTATTTTATCTGAATATATTAAATATATTTGGGGTGGGTGGGTAGGGGTTTGAAGTCTCCTTCTTTGACCATCAATAAATTCAGATCATCAATAACAATTTTCAAATGGATTAAGACAAATCTTTTATATTTGTCTTAATCCATTTCAAAATTGTATGAATTACCACCAGGTAGAACCAAAACATACATTAGAATTGAAAATTAGGTTGCAATGATCAATTTTGTAGAAATTAATAATTTCTAGAAAAATGCATTTCCACCTCTGTTACACCCACCCCACTGAATTTCACGAAAAACTGAGAGAAGGAAATAAAACACCATCATATTTTATAAGAAAACCTAACCTTGACACAGGCATTACTAATAAATGGGTGATTACTAATTAAATTGTAAGTATTTCCTGAAAGGAATGAAGCTGGAAGCGAATTGTGCCTAATTATTTTTCATCGGTCTACAGCCTTGCTCATTACAATAAAAAAAATGGTAAAAAAAAAGATGTGATACTCCTCACTTAACGACCGACCTGTTTAACAGTCGTTTGTACTTAAGACCAGCTCTCTGATCAGTCTGTATTGTGTGCTGCGTACAATTCCGCGTTGTGCGCACTGCGTGCGCGCCGTCTCAGCGTCAAGCATCTCATCACCCTTTCTATACTATATACACTATATATATTATATATACACGAAATATACTATATACACTGTATACATCTCATCTCATCTCATCACTGTTCTCAGTCTCAGTCTCGTTCTCTCGGTCCGTCAGTATTGACTACACTAGCGTTCGCAATCACCACGCCCCATTGAAATAACACGGGTCCTCGCTTATCGACCTATACCCTTAACGACCTGGTCCTAGGAATGGAACTCTGTCATTTAGTGAGGAGTATATGTATACAAGCCCACAACATAATTTTAACATTATAACAACAAAGCGAGCAAGTTGTTCTCTGAAATAAAGTGTACAGTTAAAATCTAAAACAAGACGAAGCTACCGTATTGACCCTTTATATTAGACAGTGTTTTTATTCTGGAAATACGTCTGAAGAAGTGGGGTCGTCTTTTATTTGGGGTCGAGACTTTTAAATGTCAATATACAGTCGAATAATGAAAAAATAATTTATGAGATAGTAGTAGTGTATTAGCAAGAGTGTTTCCACACATACCCTGAAGCTGTTGAACAATACCAAATGACAGTCCTCATCCAAACCAACACTCACTCTCCATTACTGTCATACTGTTGTTTCATTGGGAACCGAAAATTTTCCCACAAAGCTGATTTAAAAGAAGCAAGCAGGTGGGTCTTCTAGCCTCTGTGTGTCAGAATCATTTGCACTCGCCATAGTGTGACTGACTCAGTCAGACGCCAATCAGCTTGAACTAAGCTTAGCATGTTTGCTAACTTGCTAATGGCAGCCAGGTGGAATTCACACTGAAATTTGGTTCCGCATAACATTCATTGAGCTTCACACATAGGCCACCGTGTATCCACCGTACGATGGGATGCTGCGTTATAATTATTTTCAAATAAAATGATTTTCTTTATATAAACAAGATTTGGACTTCAAAAAGTATTTTTCCAAAAAAATGTCTTGAAACATCATCTTATAATCAGAGTAATCTTATATTTGGGTCAATACAATACTTCAAACACTCATTTAAAGAGCTAGGCCTGTTACAAACCCTTGTTAGGATCACAGATAGGAGGGACCCAAATGCATGAGATGGAGACAGTAGACAGACCGGGGTAACAAGGGAGGTTTATTCAGAGGTACAATGGTGACGGGGGTGCTGGAGAATAAATACTGTGGTAGATGATGAAGGTAAAACATCCCAGGTGTGTGGAATAGGCTGGATGGAGGAGCAGCAGATGAGGAGAGAACGGCCTCTAGTGGCGCTGTAAGGCCGTGGGCTTAACAGTACCCCGCCCTCTAGGACGCCACCTGGCGGACACCTGGAGCCGAGGCGATGCGTTCTGTTGAAGTCCTGGATGAGGGAGGCGTCCAGGATATGTCTTTGGGGAACCCAGGAATGTTCCTCAGGACCGTACACCTCCCAGTCCACCAGGTATTGCAGGCCCCTCCCCCGGCGACGCACGTCCAGCATGCACCGGAATGTGCATCGGTTGTGGAGGAGGGGGGGCTGGAAACCACAGGCTTGAGCAGAGAGAGGTGAAAGGTGGGGTGGACACGGAGGGAGGGAGGGAGACGGAGACATACGGTACAGGAGTTGATAATAGATCCTATAACAAAGGGGCCAACATACCGGGGGGCGAGTTTCTGGGAGTCCACTCTAAGGGGCAAGGCCTTTGTGGAATGCCACACTTTCTGGCCGGGGGCGTACGGGGAAGCGGGAACCCAGCGCGATTCGCCTGCTGCTGGGACCGGGTAGATGCCTGGAGCAGAGCAGAGTGAACCTTGTTCCATGTCCTCCGGCAGCGGCGGATGTGGGTCTGAACCGAGGGCACCATGGTCTCCACCTCCTGGGAAGGGAACAAAGGGGGTTGGTAGCCCAGGGAACAGTGAAACGGGGACAGGCCGGTGGACGCATTGACCAGGCTGTTGTGGGCATATTCGGCATACGAGAGATGGTCACTCCAGGAGGAGGGGTTGTTGGCCTCCTCCTCCTCCTGGCCCGCTCAGTCTGGCCGTTGGTCTATGGGTGGAAGCCAGAAGATAGACTGACCTGCGCCCCCAGGGCCGAGCAGAAGGCACGCCAGACCTGAGAGATGAACTGTGGGCCTCTGTCCGAGACCACGTCTGCGGGGAGGCCATGTAACCAGAAGACCTCGGCCACCAGCAGCTCTGCTGTCTCCTTGGCAGATGGTAACTAGGGCAGGGCAAGGAAGTGGGCTGCCTTCAACCACCATTCTCACCACTGTGAGAATGCTGGTTTTGCCACTGGATGTTGGGAGGCCCTTGATGAAGTCCAGGGCAATGTGGCGGCTCGGATGGGTAAGGGGCGGAAGAGACCAGAGTGTGGTCGGGTGGAGGTATTATTCCGGGCACAGGTGGGGCAGGTGGAAACAAAGGACTGGGTGTCAGGAACCAGGGTCGGCCACCAGAAGCGCTGTCGGATGGCGGCCAGTGTGGGGGTGACCCCAGGGTGATACGTGAGACGGGATGGATGAGCCCACTGCAGGACCTGGGAACGAGCACTGTCGGGGACAAACAGATGGTTGGGGGGGTCCGGTACCTGGGTCGGGCTGACACTCCTGCGCTCGGGTTACCAGTGAGTCCCATGTGGGCGTAGGGGGAAAACCGGTGGGAGGTAGAATGGGGTCTGCAGTGTTCTCCTTCGCCACAAACATGCGGGACAGGGCATTGGGTTTCGTGTTCTGGTTGCCCACGTCATAGTTCCTCTCGAGTGGAGTGAGCCTACGGGACAGAAACACATAGGGGTGGAGCTTACCAACAGTTGTGGAGCACTGGGACATCACAGCTCCTACCCCTGTGGGTAAGCCTCCACCTCCACCACGAATTGGAGGTTGGTGTCAGGCTAGGCCAGAACCGGGGCTGACATAAATCAGCTCTTGAGCTTGTGGAACACGGCCTTGGCTACTAAAATGGTACCATGGTGGAGGTGAGGGCCGAGAGTGGAGTGGCGAAGCAGCTGAAGTTCCGGATGAAACGCTGGTAGAAGTTTGCAAAGTGGAGGAAGCGTTGGAGTAGTCTCCCGCAGTTAGGTGTTGGCCAGCCACCTTCTCTGCGTCCATCTCCATCCTCCCTTGGCCAATGATGAACCCTAGAAAGGACAGATGGCACATGGAAGACACATTTCTCGGCTTTCACAAACAGGCGGTGCTCCAGGAGCCTCTGCAGGATCAGGCGTACGTGCCTCTCATGTTCGGTGGCGGACTGTGAAAAAAACAAAATGTCATCCAAGTAGACAAACACAAACAGGTTTAGCATGTCCCGGTGGACATCGTTGACTAGAGCCTGGAAGACCGCCGGGGCATTATACAGGCCGAAGAGCATAACCAGGTACTCAAAATGTCCGAGCGGGGTATTGAAGACGGTCTTCCACTCGTCCCCGTTGTGAATGCGCACCAGGTGGTAGGCATTGCAGAGGTTGAGTTTGGAGAAGTGGGTGGCCCCCCAGAGGGGAAAAAATACTGAGTCAATCAGGGACAAGGGATACTTATTTTTTACGGTGATGTCCTTGAGCCCCCTGAAGACGGAGGGTCTTGTGGTGGTTCCTGGATAGTAGCAGCTTGAGGGGGATCGTCCGGTGCTCAATCCAGGTCAGGTGCGACCCCATCAGACCCTTGACCTCCAATGGTGCAGGGAGAGGAATGGGCGTCAAGCCCAGGTGGCGCACCACTCCCAGATCCAAGAAGCTCTCGTCCATGCCGTAGTTGGCACCGGAGACCAGGGTGTGGCCGACCAGGCGGGAGGCGCGGGCTTGGGTCCTGCCCCTCTCTCGTGCTGGCGCTCCCGGAGCCGGTTGTCCAGATGGATCGCGAGGTCCACCAGTTGGTCCAGGTCGGCTCATTCCATCGCGCCAACTTGTCCCCCAAGTCATCGTTCAGGGCGTTCAGGGCGTCCTGGACCTACAGGCTACTCACGGCCGCCGATATGGTCCGAAGGTGGCCCACAATGTCCCGGAGGGCTTGGTCCTGCTGACCTAGGAGCATACCCTCTGTGTTGGCTGGGTCCATGTCTTTGGCCAGATCGTACTTTTAGGATCACAGCACGATCCAAATGCACGACACAGAGACAGAGGACAGACCGTGGTAACGAAGGAGATTTATTGGGGGGTACAGTGGAGATGACCGGAGGAGTCCAGTCAGGATGGGACAGGTCAGAGCCAGCCGGGCTACCGAGCCAGGTGGAGCAGGACTGGACAGGAATGGTGACAGCTGGGCAGGAGGGATCAAGGTTCGGGTGGAGAGATGGAGAGACGGGGAATCAAGCTGGATGGGGCAGGACGGACAGACTTGAACGGGGAGAGGAGACAGGCAGGTTAGGATGAAGACGAGACACTTGGATAAACTGTCATGATCTCCGCCTTCTTCTACTTTCCCCTCCCTCTCCTTACCTGTCCCATTAGCCCAACTCTATTCACCTGCGCACACAGCTGTTCCAGATCTGCAATCTAACCACTATATATGCCTCTCTCACCAGTCACCCATTGCCAGATTGTCCTCGATGCATGCACCAGACTCTCCAGCGTTCTCCGGCCTGATTCCCCGCTACCAACTCTGCCTCGCTCCGACAACGTATCCTGCCTGCCCCCCCGCCTGTCTTCTGTCTGCACTGCTCATTATCGAACCTGCCTGTCCCCGACGATGTATCCTGCCTGCCCCCTGCCTGTCTTCCGTCTGCTCTACAAATAAAAGACATTACCAAATATCTCTGCCTGTCTTTGTGCTCCCATTGGGTCCTAACCACACCCGTTACATAAACGGACTAGGATCTATGGACTAGGCTGGAGGGAGGAGCAGCAGATGAGGAGAGAACGGCCTCTAGCGGCGCTGAGAGGCCGTGGGCTTGACAACCCTACACAAGGCAAAGAACAACGCAAGGTCCATTTCTTACGTTCTTGCATAGCAAATGTGTGCGTTTATTCACATACAAATTATTTTCAACAAACGACTGAGGAAGTAAGAAGTAACTGGTTCCAGGAATTACAGTATACACTGAAATGGCAATGGCAGCAGCAGAAGCCAAGGGAATAATATTACCCATATTGTATTCTTGTATTTTTTCGTGTCATACAAGTAGGAGACTAACGAAAATAAGACATAAAAAAAAAAAAACACACACAGGAAAACCAGCAAGTTCAAGGCGTTACAAGAAAACCAGCAAGTTCAAAACGTTGTCTGAAAAATAAAAGAAAATCCCCTCGAACCTCGCCTCCAGAGCTTAAACTGATTATCAGATTATATAATATAATATGATTTTATAATAGATGATGTTAGATATTATCATTACATTATTATTATTATTGAATCAATTGAATCAAAATGTTCAGATTTAGATCATTTGGGATTATCAGTTTCTCTATCCAGCCATTGGCCATTCCACTGCAAGACACCTGTGGGGTACCAATTCACCTCTCAGTGTGGCTTTTCAGTAGTTGGTGTTGCAAAGTATTATACAATGTAAAGTATCAGCTTTTTTAAGAGCACTTTTTAAAATCTAGAAATCCTGGCTTTTGCAGGGCGTATATTTAGGAAAGGTCATGGCAGGATTGGAACAGGGCTCACATATTTGTTAAAATATTTCAAGTTGAAATTCCAAACAGTCATTTGAGCAAAGTGATTAAGGACATACTAACCATCTTATCTTTTAAGAATATACAAAATTATACATTCCTCCTTGGTAGCCATTTTTTAAATTCCGCTAAATGCTTACTCCTACTAAATTAGAGATTTTGGTGCCCCCTTGTGGATTAGTCGTTTATGACTCCGGCAGGGCCCCGAAACATGCGTATGGTATGTACTGTAAGCAAAAGAGTAGCTTAAGGTTATTGTGGTGTGGTGTGTGGATGGGATGGTTTGAGCAGCCACCCCTGACCTGGATCTAGGTGGTTGGGTCAGGGTGGCTGCATACATATTGCTCATTGGTTGGGCTAACAAGCAGCAGGTTAAAACCCCTATGCACACACACACTTAGGATAGGAGCCCTGTCATGACAATTCCATCCAGCCTCCTCTCTACAATAAACTGGTGTCTACAACACATTGTTATCTGTGTCTCTGTGCCAGAGGGCCCAGGAAACATCACTTGGGTGGTGTGTGGCAGACGTAACTGCCACAGTGGCGCATGAACAAGGACTCTCCGGCCCTGGGAAGGGACACAGAGGGGCCGTCGGAGGACACCCTGAATCCACCAGCGGGTCAACAGAGGCCACAGCACCAACCCTCTTCCGACAGGCAGCATCAGCACCTAGGGGTCCGGTTGAGGACCGGGGGAAAAGCAGCTGCAGCAACCAGGATGGGTAACTGTCTGCGGCTAGCTCCTTCGCCCAGCAGCCACTGCCTGAACTATCCAGCAGCCCAGCAGCCAGGCCACCCATCCAAGCAGCCCCCACAGCAGCCAAGTCCGGCCACGCCGTCACACGCCAGCGCAGCAGCCGAAGGCCCCACACTCCGGAAGGGAGGAGGGGGCAGTCTGTCATCGCCCTCGTGGAAGGAGGCTGATCGACCATGCTGCTCCGGGGTACCCAGGTCCCCTGTAAGAGAACCTGTTCATTTTTTTGGACATTTGTTTGTATAAGGTATGGGAACAGTGTTTCAGAGTATGGTCTTTTTTATTATTTTAGGTAAAGTAACCCTGGGTCAGAGTCTGTATTTTTATATATAGTAACCTTGTGCACCATGTGCTGTGGTGTGTGGATGGGATGGTTTGAGCAGCCACACCTGATGCTCGTTGGTTGGGCTTCACAGATTGTAGCTTGTCTAAGGTAGCTAACAGGACTTAGACACTATTTGTATCATTACTAACACTCTGCTTGGCCCTAGTACATAACAAACCGTGTAGGGGATTCAGTATGCAAATGTACTGATCAGAGTGGACTGATGGTGTGTGAATCTGAATGATGCATGAAAAGACGGGGTAAGAGTGTTTGTGCTCGTGGAGTGGCGTGTTCTAGAAAATATTAATTTTTTAGGTTTAATGTCAATCAGTATTTTACATTCACAACACTTGAATAAATGCATAGTAATGAATTGACGAAAGTGTTTCATTTGGAAAAAAGGATACATTCGTTAATGTCCAAAAACAATGTTTAATTCAGTGACATCTGTTGATCTTTATTAAGTGATGATGAAGTGTCGTAGAAATTAACATATTCACGATCCTCCTCAGCTAGTCTCTCCTTGATCTGCTTCATGTTGTTTATTCGCTGGTGGTGAAAAAAATAACCAGGAACACGTAATGGGAAAAACAAAGCAGGCCGACAAAGACGCAGAACTTTAGGGTAACTTAAATCACCATTCTGCACAATGCTGCAATATGCTAGATAATCAGGTTAATTGGTTTTAAAAGGAAACATCTCATACCCCTTTTCCACCAAGTGATTTTAAGGGCCGGTTCGGAGCCCGTGCCTAATCTGGAACCAGTTCTTTGCCTTTCGACAGCAAAATAACTAGGGTGGGAAGATTGGTTCCACAGCGGCACCTCTTTGAAGCTGGAAAAGGACCAAGAACCGCTTATGTCAGGGGCTGGGGGCCTGCCATTGTCTTTACCACTTCAGCAGTGGGGATTACATCTGCGTTAATTCCGGTCCATGAAGCTCTCAAGTGGACAAATAAAGTGGACATACTGTAAAATATATCATATTTTATTGGGTCGGAGCACACTTCTTCTTTAACTTATTAACACACAAGCTGCAACCCCGCAGGCTGGAGCAGCTCGCTTGGACCGAGGGAGATGTGTGCTCCGGACTGCCGGAGTTCGAGCCCACTCTGCCTTCCGTTTTCAACATTCCCTACCAAATTGAACCGATTTTAACCACAATTAAAATAATAATGATAATATTATACTTGTTTTCAGCGCTTATATAAACCTCTATGATGTTCTGTCCAACTCATTACCCAACCCATTAAAAAGCAAAACAATGCACCACTAAACAAAAGCAATAATAATAATAATAATAATTATAATAATAATAATAATTAATATTATCATTGCCTTAAAGTCCAATGTGTCACAGTGCTGAGATGACAAACTAAAATTACACACACACACACACACACACACAGTAAACACATTATATACAAATGTGGATTTATATATATTTGACCTCTGTGGGTCAGTTATTAATACCATAAACTGTGATTAAAACCTTATTCTACAATTCATTTTGATTGTCCCTCAGGTACTGCCTCAGAAAGCAGACACCTTAGTTGAGCAGCTTGATGGTTGAGCAGATTTGATGAGAATTCATCGTGGATTGTATCATCAATTCATTATATCAATGTAAAAATAATGAATTTGCCAAAGTGTTGATAAATAACATTGTTTGCATTATCCTTTGATGATGAGCCCATGTGACTGAGTTGCCTAGTCCCACTAGAAGAGCTCCTCTCACCCTCTGTCTTTCAGCTCATTTTGGATGAAGATGAGAGGGATCTCTATTGTTCTTACTCTGTATTGGAGCTTGGTTTAAGTAAGAAGCCACTTAGATAGCAGCCACCACATTAGTCCCTAAAAGGTCTGCCTACCCTCCTTAAGGAATAGTCTTCTCTCTGCACTCCAGAGACTGTTTCTGTGAAGGAGTCAATTTGTGGTATTGTCACTGCTGGGTTCAACTGGCCTATCACAGCTTCACCAGGGGCAGAAGAAGAGGTTCATCAGAGGCAGATGAAGAGGTCCATTGGAGACAGACAAAAATGCGTTCAGATGGATCCAAAAATTGGATGTAAGCATTCTGGAACTGGTCCCTAGTCTACAGGTCTAGACTTGGGTTTTGCTAATTTTTGAGACAATGTACCTGGAACTTCAGCTCCCAGTCTGCGTTGCTCACTGCTTAACAACTCCATCTCTCCTTGCTTTGCTTGGTACACTTAAACAAAGGCAGTTCTTCAGGAGTTCAAGTGATGCTTCACATAAGCACCTGTGCTGGTCCAACGTGAGCCCTTTCCTGCCCAAAATTGTGGAGGTAGAAGCTTCAACATGGAGGAAATTTGGTGTGTGGGTGCGTGTCTTTTTGTGTGTATGTGTGTGTGTGGGGGGGTTGGGGCTCCAATACACCCTTGGTCCAGGAACTATGACATCAGGAATGGCAGGTTTTTGTCTGTTAAGAGGGCTTAAGATGAGTCGAGGCAATTGGTATTGATAGAATATCAGTAGATGGTTAGTTTGTTTTACTAGCCTGAGAATAATAATGAGTCAATGGGGATCGGATTGAGACTAAAAAACTAATGTTGGAAGATTTCAACCTGAATGAAGTTCTGGTAAATATGCAAGGACATTTATAGCCATTAATGATCACTCGCTATTTGTGATGTGTTTTTAAATTAGTCTGGAAACTTGGTTGAGGCTCATGACCAAAGACTTGGCTCAGATTTGCATTTTATGTGAATATTTCAGATGGGCAGCCTGGTTTAGCCACACACTTAAATGATCTTTAATGCTATTTATTAAAATTAAAAATTCTGTAGATTTGTGACTGGCCTCCCACAAATCTCTCAAACCAGCACACCAGTCGCACACGTAAGTTATGGACCGCATTAACCTTACTGGTGCCTAAGGCCTACCCCCAAATCTAACACTTTGACAGGTTACCACAAGGTACAAAATACTAAGTACTACACAAACAGACAGAAAGATAAATTGTCCGTTCGGTCGGCGTTCCTCCCGACCGAAAAAAAGAAACGAAAGCAAAGCAAAGTGGGATCCGCCAATTGTCACCGCAGACCTGGCAGAAATTTTACCTGTTGCGGGGCTCCTAATGTTAGGCCCACGGCCTCTCAGCGCCACTAGAGGCACCCATCTGCAGCTCCCTACTCGAGCCCAATTGCACACACCAAGGAGGAGCAAGGAGGACGCCAGAGCAAGGCGGCCGCCAGAAGACTCCTCTCCCTCCGCCAGGGTTCCCGTAGCGTCGTCTCCCTCATGGTTGAGTTCCGGACTCTAGCCGCAGAAAGCGGCTGGAATGACAGAGCCCTGCAGGACGTGTTTCAGCGCGCCCTGAACGACGAGTTGCGGGACGAGTTGGTGCGGCGGGACGAGCCCACGGACCTGGACCAACTCGTGGAGACCGCCATCCGCCTGGACAACCGGCTACGGGAGCGCCACCGCGATAGGGAGGGAGCGAGACTACAGCCCGCGCCTCCTGCCTGGGCGGCCACGCCCCGGTCTCCAGTGCCCGCTACTCTTGGGCGCCTCAGAAGTCCCCCGACTCTGTCCGATGCCGAGCCAATACAACTTGGTCGCTCCCGGATCTCCCCCGAGGAGCGAGCACGCCGCATACAGACCGGCACCTGTCTGTATTGCGGCCAGCTGGGACACCTACGAGCCACCTGCCCGGTCCGGCCACGAGAGGGCGACTCCTCGGTAGAGTTACGTTCCGGTCGCTCCAGCTCCAACCCTGTCTCCCGTCCTCTGCTCCCAGTTACCCTCTCATGGGAGGATATAACACTCTCTTCCGCCGCTCTCCGGGGCGGATGCGAGTTTTCTCGACCGGGGACAAGCACGCCAGCTAGGGCTGACACCCGTCCCTCTCCCCGCACCGCTTGAGGTCAAGGGGCTGAACGGGTCACATCTGACCCGGATTACCCACCAGACAGTCCCCCTAAAGCTGCTACTCTGCGGCAACCACCGTGAGTCCTTGAGGTTCTTCCTCATAGATTCCCCACTGAACCCCGTGGTTCTGGGGTACCCCTGGCTCCAGACCCAAAACCCTCAGATGGACTGGTGCTCGGGCAGCGTGAGCTCCTGGAGCACACACTGTCATGCCCATTGCCTCCGCTCGGCCTCAACCCCGCCGCCGGACGCGCCGCCAGGGGACCCAAGAGCCCTGACCTGTCCTCAGTTCCGTCGCAATATCTGGACCTGGCCCCGGTCTTCAGCAATGGGGGGGCGCAGTCCTTACCACCTCATCGCCCCTACGACTGCGCAATCAACCTCCTGCCAGGCGCCCCCCTCCCCTGCACTCGCCTCTGTAACGTCTCCCGGCCCGAACAGGAGGCCATGGAAACGTACATCCGCGACTCTCTTGCTGCTGGGATTATTCGCCCCTCGTCTTCTCCGCTAGGCGCAGGGTTCTTCTTTGTTGCTAAGAAGGACAAGACCCTCCGTCCTTGCATTGACTTCAGGGGACTTAACGTCATCACTATCAAAGACAAGTACCCCTTGCCCCTGATGGATTCAGTCTTCGTCCCCATCCAGGGTGCCACCCACTTTTCCAAGCTCGACCTCCGCAACGCTTACCATCTGGTCCGCATCCGCGAAGGGGACGAGTGGAAGACCGCGTTCAACACCCCGCTCGGACACTTCGAGTCTCTAGTAATGCCCTTTGGGCTGTCAAATGCCCCAGCGGTCTTCCCTGCCCTAATTAACGATGTCCTCCGGGACATGCTCAACTCATTTGTCTTTGTGTACCTCGACGACATCTTGATTTTCTCCAAATCCCTCTCCGACCACGTGGAACATGTACGCCTGGTGCTGCAGCGCCTCCTGGAGAACCGTTTGTTAAGGCCTCAGCCACGGGGGGTCCACTTGAAGGCCACTGCGGTGGAGGTAAGGGCTGAGAGGGGAGCGGCGATGCGGCTGAAGTTACGGATGAAGCGCCGGGGGAAGTTTGCAAACCCAAGGAACCGTTGGAGCTGCTTTCTATTGGCTGGGGTACGCCTCCGTCTCCCTCTCTCCCTCCGTGTCCACCCTACCTACAATGCACCATCGACGGTCACCCGGCCTACACAGTGCGGTGCCTGCTGGATGTGCGGCGCCGAGGGAGGGGCTTCCAGTACCACGTGGACTGGGAGGGGTACAGTCCGGAGGAATGCACCTGGGTCCCCCGGAGACAGATCCTGGATTCCTCCCTCATCCGGGATTTCAATCGGACTCGCCCTTCCGGTTCCAGGTGTCCGCCAAGTGGCGTCCGTAGAGGGGGGGTACTGTTAGGCCCACGGCCTCCCAGCGCCACTAGAGGCCGCTCTTGCTCCATCTGCAACTCCCTACTCGAACCCAATTGCACACACCTGGGATCAATTACCTGCACAGTATTTAGTCTCAGCTTCCCAGTCATTCCTTGCCAGACCGTCAACTAGCTTACCCGAGTTGTACAGCTACTGGCTCCCTTCCAAGTTCCAAGTGCTTGTTTCTAGTTCCTAGTTTATGTCTCGTTGTCTCGTCTTCCCATACCTGCTTGTTTCCTCTCGTCGACCCAGTCTGTCTCTCCAAATCCAGCCAGCCCCGTTTACCTGCCTGTCTCTGCTCGTCGACCAAGGCTGCCCGTCCTTCTCCATCCAGCCTGGTTCCCCATCTCTCCACCCGGATCCTGGCCCAGCCCTGCTCCATCCCAACCTAACCGGGTGCCCCTGGCCAGCTCCACCGTCCAGGCTAATAAAAATCCTTTGCCTGCCTTCCATCCCCCTGTGTCATGCGTTTGGGTCTCTCCTAGCTCTGGTCGTGACACCTAAGTTGAGTCGATCCCAAGCAGCCAGGACTTTTACTTTGACAGCAGGCTGGCATGAGAATGGCCCGGAGTCCCCCGGTAGAGCTGATCACTCTTGGGATTCCAGGAGGGGATCAATCGGTGACTTCTGGAATCCTGTCGTGTTTATGTGCGAGTGGGCCGCCCTATCAATGAAACGGAAAGGCTCATATTGTCTGTTTGTTCTGTCAGCTACAGTTCCTTTAGGAAGTGCTTGAGATCGCAGAACATATGTCCTTCGTCGGCTCATCTTCTCCGTCGACGCACTGCAGAGAACCGGAACGGTACGGCGCCGTTGTCATGGCCGTCGTCGTGGCCGTCGTCGTGGCCGTATCAGAACTGAGTAGCCGATCCTGGCGGCTCGCGGGGAACCTCTCCTCCCCTGGCAGCTCGCGGGAAACTTCTCCTACCCTGGCGGCTCGCGGGGAACCTCTCCTCCCCTGGCCCCTCGCGGGGAACCTCTCCTCCCCTGGCGGCTCGTGGGGAACTTGTTCTCCCCTGGCGGCTAGCGGGGAACTTGTCCTCCCCTGGCGGCTCGCGGGGAACCTCTCCTCCCCTGGCGGCTCGCAGGGAACCTCTCCTCTCCTGGCGGCTCGCGGGGAACCTCTCCTCCCGTGGCGGCTCGCGGGGAACTTGTCCTCCCCTGGCGGCTTGCGGGGAACTTGTCCTCCTCACGAGTTCCAATCGGCCTCTCTTATTTGCTGTCCATTACGGGGCAACCAATCAGTTGCCATCCACTGTTCTCGCCCATTAGCAACAGCTGCGTCTTGTTGCCATCAGCTGGGTCTTGCTGGTTAGTGCCTAACCATACGGAAAACAACTACCCACCAGCAAAAACATTTATCCCGCTGTCCCAAATAGTTCATGAAGCACACCCCCATATTACCAGTCAACATGCATAAATCAGCATACTAATATTAACAGTAAACCAATAAAACTACACAGGGCCCGTACGACATTCACACAAATTCTCAGACTAGACGGCGCCACGAGAGATACTGAGTAAGCTTAGCTGGCGATGAATGGATGGAAGCCGGGGAAAAAATACTGCAGGTTCTGATGATTGATGGACCTCAGGTGTGTGGGGAGGTGCTGGAGAAAGGAGTGGCAGAGGGGACCAGGAAGGGGTTAGCGCCAGGCGACTTGGCCATGATAGGAGACGAGCGGGCCCTAGTGGCGCCAGGAGGCTGTGGGCCTGACAAGTAATCCAGGTACAACCAAGGTGTAACTTATATCTGTTATTTATTTATACTAAATATCCCGTTTACCACATAAAATAACAACCCGTTATCGTCACAGTCATCACACATAACTTCCCTGTTAACTGTGCACTGTCCCTTCAAACAGGAGAAAGGAAAGAGCAGGGTGGATAAAGGAAGAGTGTTTGGAAAAATGATAGCAGGAGAGACGGATGGATTAGGTGAAGAATTTGGCCTTTGCTATCTGTGCTCAGAACTCCAATAATAACAACAGTATTTTGCCTGAATCCTGCTGGGGACGTTCAGCTGCTGATAGCTGCGTCATTGGCATCCACTGGAGATCACATTACTGGAGCAACCTTGTCATGCCGGATGAAGGCCTGGTGAACTGTCCAGAAGGTGGGTGAGACTGATACATTTTTGTTTTGCTATTTGTTTAGTTTAGGGCGTGCTTTCTTTTTTTTTTTTAACTGCAATGAATTGCCTTTTTTGTTTTCAAATTTTTGCATTTTAAAGGGGGATTCGGGTGCCGGGCCTTTGGTTTCATCTGTGATTATTATACAAGGACAGTGACGGGCAGCTACACATATTTTCTAAGAGGAACATTTAGGGCAGTGATATATGATTTTTTTTGGTTGGTCAAATAAATAGTAATTTGTTGCAAGTCTACTTTTGCACTTTTGATGTGTTTTGGGTCCAGCTAGGAGTAATTTACATTATATTCTCGAACTTGTTTCGAGGTAACAAGTCTGAGTCTGTCAGCTGATTGTTACACTAGGACTGTCTCTAGGTATGGGGGGGGTTGTGTTTAGTTGCAGCATTGGTCATTGGGCTTTGTGGCAGGCCAAGGGGGCGTGGTCAAGCCGCTGCTCCAGACAGTCGGTGCAGGCTCCCATACCAGGGCCGCTCAGCTGCTGGGGATCGGGCGAATCAACGGAGGGGCTCCGCTGATTGCCTTCTCTACTCCGCAAGCCCTTACACAGTTTTGCGTGCTTCTATTGAGCTTGTTTGGTGCCCCCGCAAACTTTCAATGTCTTATGAACACCGTACTGTGCGCGCATGCAGCATTTGCCACTGCATACTTCGACGATGTGATTATTCACAGCAATATGTGTGAGTGGCAACTGTGGCATGCGGCCATGGTGCAAGCATCTGAGAGACATGCGGGGCTCACCGCCACCCCAAATAAGTGCGCAGCTGGTTCAGTACAGTATCCGTGGTACCACTTGGGGGGGGGGGGGGGGCTGCTAAGACCGCTGCGGTCACAAACACACCAAGACCCAAGACTGAGAAAGAGGTAAACCAATTTTTGGGGCTGGCCGGGTACTATAGGAGGCTTGTGCTGGAATTTTCGTCACTGTCCAGTCCCTTGACCGCTTGACTGACCAAACTCGAAAGGGTGCTCCAGATCCGGTCCAGCGGTCAGAGCCATGGCAGCAGGCGTTTGTCAGATACCCATAGCCTTTGCTCTTCCTTTCTGTCTGCAGATGGTCGCATCGGACAGGGGGTGTGGGGGTTTCTTCCCACAGTTGAGAGTTCAGGGAGGGAGACAGTCTTTCTGGCCCTGGTACACCAACATGACTTGAGTTTTATTGTCCATTTTAGTGTATAGCACACAGACCACAATTATGTATATATATATCTATATATATATATATATAGATATATATATCTGAGGATCGACTGTATTTATAAAATGGTTGGTAATAGTCCTGGAGGAATAGCGTCCTCTGTAAGCCAGACAAAACATTAAGAAAACTCCCTGCCTTGATTTGGACCAGTCAGCGCCATGCGGGCGCTGATTGGACCATGAAGTAATCTAGGTTTCATTTTTCCCCGCAGTGAGGAAGGTGCGTGTTTTTCGAGACACCCGATCAGACCCGGTAACACGATCAGACCAGACACGATACAGCGGCATAAACACAGACGCTCCGATCTCTCCCCCTATTTGCCAGCGAGCGCATGTTTTTCCCTTTGGCCCACAAGTCACATTTTTGCTTAAACTTAAATAAATACAAGCCAAAATGCAATGGCAATGTTTTGCCTTTGTCTGCCTCCCCTCGCTCATTCCCTGGCGCTGGGACAGAACACCTGTTTACAGGTTTGTTGGTGTGTATGGGGGGCTTACAATGGGGGCCTGGCCTAGGGCACCAAAATAGTCAGAAACCACTATGCACAAGACCCAACGTCAGGCTCCATACCGTACGTTTCGTGACATTTACCGATCAGGATGGAAAAAAAAATCTATCCACATATCATTCACAACTATCATTCTATCAAGGCTGAATGTATGACCTACAATGCACAAATCCTTTGTCCCCACTCTCCCTTCTACCTAAAACAGCAATAGCTGTCCGGCCCTGGCCCTGGCCCCCACCCCCAACACCACCTCCAAACACCTACCCTAAACCCCACCACCACCTTGTCTGTCTGGAAGCCAACCGCCATGTAAGAGTTGATGGGAAAAGTTGGTCCCGACTGGCCAGCCATGACAAAAATAGATTAGCCTGAAAATGAGAGCGAGTCAAGCTGCCTCTCTTTTTCTGTGTGTGCGTGTGTGTGTGTGTGTGTTTGTGTGCGTGTGTGTGCATGTGTGTGTGTGTGTGTGTGCATTTGGAACACAGAGCGAGTGAGAGGCAGAAAGACGAGGAGGAAAATAGCGAGTTGAACACAAAGAGCACTGGCGATGACACGTTATTATTTCAATTAGGAGAAAGCTGTTTGACTGACACCGAGGCACCTCGCCTCCCGCTAACGACGGCAGACGTATTGTTTTGGCAATCCCGCTGTTTTCCATTTATTTTTTTTCCATGTCGATTTATTATTTTTCTTTCAGGTTTCCTGTTAAAAGCTTGCAAAACAATGCAAAAAAAACACTCGAAAAAATTGGATTATTATTTTTTCGCTTTTCCTCCGCCGGGTCAAAACGAAAACAGCGCCGGGTGGCTATGGTGTTGTGTGCGTTTCCCTTGGAAACTAAAAATTATCATCCGGGAACCATCAATTTCCTACACCGTTCTCACCCTCGAGTGCTCTTTGTTTTTTGTTTGCTTTTGTTTTTTTTTGTCGTGATGTGTGTGGGCTGTCGCTCTTTTGGTCTCATCTACATAAATAAATGCGTTATGTGTGGGTGCCGGGGTATTCTGAGGGAGGGGGAGGATAAGCCATCTCTCACTGCGATGTAATATAACTCTACAACTAGCAGATAAAGCTGACTGCGGTTCCTTTACTTTTGGGAAGGGACTTGCGATACTGCTTCCAGAGTTAAATGGTTAAAAGCCATTCACAGTCGTTTTCTGGTGAAAGCCTCTACTGCCGTGCAATGGAATATACAGGTGTGAATTTGAGCCGGAGGTCAGAAAAACGGGAAAAAAACGGAGGAAAAAAAGAAGCAGCGGGGATTCGCCGCAACAGAACGCTTAGAACAACATATCCTCTGAATACTAACTACTGAATAATGTTTTCGCACAAAAACTCTGACCACCTGCATGCTAACACAGGGATCAGGTGGCCATGGCAACAAAAAACAGAACTTTATAGAATGCGCCCCCTCCCCCCTTCTTTCGGGGCACATTCAGTCCTGGCGGGTTTTAGTAAGAAAAAAAAGTACAGCAAATATGAAGATAAATTCAGTTGTCCATCTCATTCTCGCATCTCTCTGATTTTGCCGAGGTTTTTATCAACAGGTTTTTTTATTAATTAATTTTTTTGATACAGTGCGCAGCCGCCGCATCCGCCGCATCCGCCGCATCCGCCGCATCCGCTGGAGTGGTAATAAAAGTGAATGACTTGATTATATTCTCTGCAAGTTTTTTTTCTTTTTTCTTTTAAGTCGAACTAACTGGCTGACAAATAGCCCCCTCTTTCAGGTCCCCCATCTGGTTCAGTTGGCGAGCTGGTGCTGAGGTTGCATCATTCATTGTTAATGAAAAGCTGTGATGCTCTGAGGCACGGGGTGTAATAAAGAAATATGATCAGTTACACCTTTTATCCCGTGCTAAATATGTTTTTTAATTGCATTTTCATTCCTGACAGGCTGAGCGTTTTTTTCCTGCTAATACGAATAAATGATCTGGTGGACACCATAGGGCTCAGAGGAAACATGGTTACGTTCCTGGTGGCCAAAAGTCAGTTGACTATTGAGTCGCCCGTTCATCAGTTTTCACCTCTTGTGGACGTGCATGAAATCAAGGCCTCTTCAGATTGACGTGCGATGTCTTCTGGATTCTGTGGTTACCAAATTGGGATCCAAGTTTTCCAAAGGGGGACAGTTGGCATACTCTGTCACCAGCACCACCGTTGCATTGGAAACTCATCAATTGTTTTTTTTTATCAGAAGTCAAAGTAAACAAAAAAAATTATAGGGACACACCGGGCAGAAGCAGTTCAAATGAAACATGCATGCTATTAAAATAATAAACTAAGCTTCGCTATGTTTTGATGTTTTATGGCATGAGAAGGGCTCCTAGTCCTCAAAAGACAGATTAAACACACTGAAAAAACGCACACGGTATGTCTTTTAAGTGCAGAAGTACAGAGAAGGCATAACTCACTCCTATAACTAGGCAAGTGCACTGCGAGCGATGCCTGAAGCTGGTGATGACCTCACAATGTGAGAAGACTTGCAAGGAAAGGCGAAGTCACACGGAACCACAAACCACAAAAATAAATATTGAAGTAGTAGATCAAGGAGTTGTAGATCAAGGATAAATAATGGATGAAGTATTAACATTTGGTGTATCCTCCAGTCTACTCAATTTTGTCACTATTTTTGATACTACTGTTGTCACAATTGTTGTTACGGTATATTCGTCCAGTCTTTTTCTTAAACTGCGTCGATATGCAATGTGAGCTGTATACAGATTTTCTCAGAATTTCCAGCGTCGCAGGGAGAGCATAGGCATTGGGGATCATCAGTTGCCACAACTTAGGTTGCCATGTGTTTCTCTGTCCCTTCTCCAATCGGCCTCCCTACAATCAGCACTGTGACATCATAGCATTGTGACATGTCTGTCTATGCCTGTCTACCGTCCTGTTCACTTACGCAGTGCCAGATTGTCTAGTACCTTCCACCCAGCTTTCTAGTGTCTTATTCTGTATCCTTGTTACATTACATTACATTTACATTTAGTAGACGCTTTTATCCA
Source organism: Zeus faber (assembly GCF_960531495.2). Classification (NCBI taxonomy): domain Eukaryota; kingdom Metazoa; phylum Chordata; class Actinopteri; order Zeiformes; family Zeidae; genus Zeus; species Zeus faber. The sequence continues at coordinate 3,226,370 of NC_137192.1, forward strand.
AAGCGACTTACAATTGTTCAAACACCGACGGACGCAGCCATCAGGAGCAATTAGGGGTTAAGTGTCTTGCTCAAGGACACTACAGCATGCTAGCAGGAGGAGCCTGGGATCGAACCAGCGACCTTTGGATTACTAGACCACCAGCTCTACCGCCTGAGTTACCATCCCCTTGTCTGCCTGGTTGTGACCGTGTTCCTGTCTTCTGGATTCTGGATTTACCCTTTGCCTGCCCCTTTCAGGTTGTTAGCCTTAGGGACTGATTACCTGGTTTGACCTCCTCACCGGCCCTTTTCCTTGTCTTCTGTCTTTGCCCCATTGAAGAGCTGTTATGTCTTCTTGATTGTGTCTGTGGTCGTGCTGTTGGCTTCAAGTCTCAGCTGTTACATCTGTTGTTTGTAGGGGACGGTAGCTCAGGAGGTAGAGCTGGTCGTCTAGTAATCTAATGGTTGCTGGTTCGATCCCAGGCTCCTCCTGCTAGCATGCTGTAGTGTCCTTGAGCAAGACACTTAACCCCTCATTGCTCCTGATGGCTGCGTCCGTCGGTGTTTGAATAATTGTAAGTCGCTTTGGATAAAAGCGTCTGCTAAATGACGAAATGTACATCAGTTCAGTCGCAGAGATTTGGTGAAGAAATACATTCCTCTCTCTTAGGTAATTCCGCATCCATCATATGCCTAAATAATGAGATCAATGGTCATTTCTCTTTTCTTAAATCTTCCCAGTGCAGCTTCATGACCGCTGACATGCCAACTGGCAATCGACATCGCCAAACACCAATTCACAGTACACAATGCACAGAAACCGATCCCACTCTTAATAATCAATATACGCCAAAGGGCCGGCTCACTCCCGACACCCGCGGACCCTACCATTCCTTTTAAAAAAGGCCTGAAAAAGTTGAATGGTAAGAAGGGGACAAGGTTAGATGGTGAGAGCGACTCTTGGTTCGTCGAAACACAAGGAAAGTGGTCGGGGGGCATTAATGGTGACGGCGCTTCTGGTGATTATAGGGTAAAGTTAGGGATCATTTTTGTGTGTGTGAGTGTGTGTGCAATGCAGGCCCCCACCCCCACGCTACAATCGCAAATCAAAGCTCCACATTCACATTAATTGTACCTGACTCGATCCCACTCCCCTGCTAGCCCGGCCGGTGTTTCATTTAGGGCGCACCTCGCCTTCTAACTTTAGTTAAGACCCCCTCCCCGCTGCCCCCCCCCCCCCCCCCCCAAGGCAAATACCTTATCAAAAAAGATGCAGAAATAATATCTGCTCCCCCCCCCCCCCCCCTTTGCTCATCGGCATCCATATTGAACTGAATTTGCAATCGTGTTTCCTGAACATATCCCTCCCAGCCTGAGAAGCCCTGCTTTGTCCTGGTGCTCCCTCCCTCCCTCTATTTGTTCTTTCCTTCTTTCATTCCCGTCTGCTCGTATATCTCCCAGCCGCCCCTCCCGGCTTTATCATTCGTTGAGCATTAACATTCGTTTGCAGCTGTGGATGACAACATCATTTACTTTTCTTTTTTTTCCCATGGTGCTTCACTGTTCTATGCCCCCGGAGTTGGATTCCAAAGTTCCACATCATGTCTTATGCCTTTCAAAGTCGAACTTCAATTTTGACATCTTCTATTTGCCTGGTGTGCTGTTTTTCTTTGCTTTCCATTTCTTTTTTTAGTCCCCCCTGAACATGGCTGATCGCTTCAGCCAGCATGTAATCAATATGAATTACAATCTTAATTTCCTGCTGAAGCCCCTTCATCCTCTATTGGGTCTGGCATTATTCTTTGCATGCTACCCTCTGAACACACTGAAAGCCTAACTCAGGGAAAGATTGATGTACTAGTCCCCAGTGTGACGGAGTATTGTTACATTAAGGTCTCAAGGGGAACAACTGTATGCCTAATAGGTTAATTAAGGAGAGGGTGAGTTGCTTCCCAACTGTTAGGAACTCCTTCATATCCCCGAATAATAACTTTAAGCAATGACTTTCGCTGTTTACTCTCAATGTTAGAGGAGTTTCATTATTTTTGCTGAAGTAGCTAAAAATAGGTTATTTACCGCGATATTAGTCCATATACTGCCACAGGAGATATTATGTATTAATTGATATGCCACTCAAAGAATAGGTTCACCATTTTTCAATCCAGGCCTTATTAAAATGTTGGTTCCCCTTATTTATTACGGTTCGTAACCCAACCTGAATGCTTGACTCCTTAAGAAACGTACCAGTCTGCTGCAGCTTCTCACTGTGCTTACTGTACATGCAGTCCAGTGGGGCAAACAGAATGGACATTACGTGTCATGGAGAAAACAGAGTCTTCGATTCTTCATCAAAAAAGGCAGAAGTGCTGTAGATAAGCTAAATATATTTAAGTAAATGGGTCAGATAGACTAAGCCACCCTATCCTGTTGTGTCCCTTACATTTGCTTGTGATACATGTCAGACAAAATGGTACACATTACCGCTTTTGGTTTCCCTTATATGTGAGTATAGATTTATACTATAGTGGTCCATCAGCAGTTACCCCAAACCAGAGGAATGATCAGTGTGTAATTGGGGAGTGTTTTTTTTGGCGGAAACTGCAGGTGGGAGAGCTAGCACTGGCAATTGGTAGGGGATGCACCTGCAGATGATTGAAATTATTAGCAGAGTTTTTAAAAGCTGCTGTGTTTTCACCTCACTCTCTCTTTCTCCTGACAACGAAGCTGGGTCCAATTACCGAGTTGTCTGACTTTATTTACATTTAAATAAACTCCCAGCAAAGTTGGTTTTATGTTACACCTGCATCCTGGTCCATCTCTTACCCCTGGGTAGAGGGGGTCGTCCATTAATGAGAATGTTCCTGGTTTGATCCCCAGCTCCTCCTGGTAGCACGTCAAAGGGTCCATGAGCAAGACATTAAACCCCTAGCTAATCTCGTTGAGCAGGTGTGGGCCTTGCACGGATGCCGCTGCCATCAATGTAGAATGTGTGTGTGAATCAGTGAATGTGAGTCATGGACTGTAATGCACTTTGAGTAGTCGCAAGACCAGAAAAGCGTTACATAAATGCAGTCCATTCACCATTTACCTGGGCCAGACCAGATTCATTAGTTCACCCCAGTTCCATCTTCATTCCGTCTACCGCGCTACTGAAAGCAGCATTCTCCAGAATTTCTATCACTGAAGCTAAAAATTGTGGAATGTATCAACCTTTACTGGGTTAAGGTGAATCTTTGCTTTCATTTTTAACGTTTTGTGCTTCTTTTTATTTCCATTTGGCGTAGTTCATGAGATTAGCGTTAATTGTTTAAATTTCACATTTGCGGAGATTCATGCCGGGCTTGATGACGTCCATTTGTTTTCTACAGTCTCTGCTCTGCACCAACAGAGATTCATGTTTTGTACTCTTCCTTCCGGTGCTGTTGGAGTGTCATCACCAACAGAAAGCACGGGTGACTTTATGTTGTGCCTGTGGGCAAAGATCCAAGACAAGGAGACAACACATCTTTACACTTGGCACACAGAATGGAAGGCTCGTTTATGTAGGATTCCTGTAGGGTTCTACAGGTGAACAGGTGATGATATTAACCCTCTGGAACATGGAGCCATTTTTTTTCTGCCCAAACTCAGCTCCAAGTCTGATTTATCATATACTGTATATCAACATCAACTAACAGTAAAGAGTTTACTCATCAGTTTACTCATCAGATCTAGAAATCTATTGACAATCTTGGCGTCTGCACTTTCTCACCTCCCATACCCCTTTTCTTCACCCACAGCTGCAGAGGTTAAGCGTTACCTTTATAGCCACAATTTTTTTTTTCTTAAAAAATCATTCATTTGTCAGGTGAAGAGAAGCCTGCCTCTGCAATGGCAGAGGCAGGCTTCACAATTCCACAGCGGGCACGATTCACCCTTCAGTGCGTCTCTGCAAACTTACCATTTTGCTTTGCACTAACCTTTGGATTGTGGAAAGCTGTTTGTTGATTTGCCTCACGTCAACTAAGCTGGACTTTCTAGAAAGCTGCACTTGAGTCTTCTAGTGGGAGTTAATGTTACAGTACGGATTTCAGTACAAGCCAACCAGCTATCAGTGTGCATCCTTGTTTTCAACACAGAAAGAAACATCGTTTGTCACGTATTTGTGCGGCTACTCACTTGTGGAAATCAATTATGAGAAATCAATCAATCATAAAGCCAAGTCTGGTCAAGTTTATTTAAATTGCCCTTAATCACAATACAGTCTTAAAGAGCTTCTCATGCTTCACATTTTACATAGAAATCAATGGCATCCATTCATCTGAACCTTTACCTGGGCAAGGAAAAAATCCCAGAGAAACTACTTTGGGGTCAAAAAGGCCAGAAACCTCAAAATGGGGTCACCAAGGGAGGGATCGTCCTTCCATGAGGATCAGGTGTGGGCGACGTTATATTATTATATATATATTATTATATATGATTATGATGATGATGATGATGATGATTATTATGATTGTTATTATTATTATTATTATTATTATTATTATTATTATGTATCTTATTTTTTTATTAGTAGTAGTAGTAGTAGTAGTAGTAGTAGTAGTAGTAGTAGTAGTAGTAGTATTCTTATTAATATTATTATTATATCTAAAAGTCTACTTTCTACACTATGTGCCGTGCAGCAACTGCTCACAGCAACTGCTAATCTTATTCAATGGTCCATGTCACCTTTCAGGTAGACACCATACCTCACAGAAGTGCTTTCATGTAAATCACTGTTTCCTGTTTTTATGTACCACTGTTTAAACACATATTTCATACTTTCGAAAAGAAAGTATGTCAGGCAATCTGCAGGAAAAAAAAATCTTAAAATCAAGCAAATCTTGAAAATAGACATAGGCTGGTCTAGAGTTGTACATAAGCTCAGAGCTTTCATAAATACTGAGAAAATGTATCTTCAACTAACATAATACTATATAAAAAAAATCGAATTGGATGAATTTATTGAATTCAGCTGAGTCACTTTAAAAGAGAGGACCAGACATCTGATGCTTTCCAATGGGAAAGAGGAAATTTCACCTTTCCTTATTTTTTTTTTGCTGACCATTTATGGGACTATAACGTACGTGGAAATGTGAATGATTGGTTGACAGGGGTTAGACTAGACAACTAGACACAATCACAGCTTTGAATCGCAGGTTGCTTCGGAGGATTACAAGTTGTGGAATTGAATGCGATTAGTGGGACTGCGCTTTCCTGTTTTCCCTTGCACTTCCATCTCGCTTCCTAAGTGGAATAAATTCAAACCCTGAACTTAAACCCAACACACTGTTCTCTAGAGCCCCAACCGTTCAGTTGCTAATGCTTTTAAGATGCAATTCTCATCGCTGCTGAATCCAAGAAATTTCCTTTGATACTGTGGTGGGGTGGCGGCAGTGTTGCGGTACAGGGCCAATTGTGGGTATTTTTTTGGGGGGGGAGGCTGCAGTATTTCTCTGTGTCAGCCTATTAGATTCTCTTCACACCAAGCCAATGAAGGCTGTACGCTTGGGCAAGAGCGTGCTCTCAGGCGTGATCGATTTTGGTGTCAACTCAAGATACTTTGCTTCATAGCTGTCTTTTTGGTTTCATATAGACATGTAACAGCCAGAGTTTTTTTTTCAATTGTCTGTAGAACCATCCCAATGAAACGGTACAGATGAGGGAATAGCCAAAGATAATCGCAAGTCATTTAACTGCCTGTGTTAGTTATAACAATTCCCCACCCAAAGGGGGAAAATGCTTCTTATGGCAAGCATGTGCAGTGTTTGTGTCTTCCTTATATGACTTCATTCAATATGCTGTTTTCATCATGTCACACATTATACATTACACATAATTGGTGGGTGGCGATTTTGACTTTCATCACCATGAAAGATATAAAACTTTTATAGCAAACATGAAAAAACAGTGATTATCAGCACCAGCGATGTCTCCCAAAGAAAACTGTAGATCAACACAGTGAAACGACTGACAAGGAATTCAACTCTCTCTAGTCTATGGTATCGAACAGGCTTCATCTCATAATAAATAGTGAAGACGAGACCACATATTTCCTCTTTCGTGCTGCTAACCTTATGTAAATAATAATAATAAGAAGAAGAATCTTTAATTATCACGCAACACACCACACTACAACATATGCACACACACACATGCACATGCTTTGGATGGTGGCCGGTGAAATGAGGCTTCTGCATTTAACCCATCCTGGAAGGTCCTTCCTCTGGGGGGGCAGCCAGGAGCAGTGGGCAGCATTCGTCGACGGGCCCGGGGACCTGGTGACGAGTGTCCATCGCTGGACGGACGATGATGTGTGCATGTTTTTGGTGGTGGTCCTTACTGCTGTAGGTGGAGGAAACCCCATGTGAGCACGGGCAAATCTATGGGCAGTAACTAAAAATGTATCTAAATTAGGTTTTATCCGAATCAAACCCCATATTGCAATGGTGTCAGTAAAAGTAATGCGGCACACAAGGGAAAATCAGCTAGTCACTTCAGTAGATCTGACAATGGAATCATCTCATCGTCCACTGTAAATAGATTTTCAAAACCATTTTCAGTTCCAATGTTTTACTGGTGCATTTAGCCTGGAACGCTGGTGAAAACTGCCTGTGTCTAACGTGTCACTTTCAATCTCTTAAGAAATCCACTATTATTTGACCCTTTCTGTCCGAGACACGCGTGTCTCCAATAACATAGCTTCAAGGATCAATCATTCCAAGAGTTTGTTAGCAACTTTTAATTGGATATAAAGTGCCTCGCTAATCTTTTAAATAGTTTTTTAATTTTTAAGAAATGTTAAATCACAGTCTAGCTGTGGGGCGGGTGAGGTGGAAAGAATATGCCATAGCAACTCAATTCCCTGCAGGTTCTGACCTCAGAGGTCCGAGCTGTGTAAATGTTTAATTAAAACAAGAAAAGAGGAAAACAGAGTGTGGGGGAACTTCATACAGGGAGCCGATGGATGGAAATTTGCTGTGATGTCATTACACGTACATGAACGAAGGCCCCAGACATTAACTAACCCCCCCCCAATACATTTGAAAGGTCTGGGACCCGCGCCTACAATAATGGATTACCAAGGAGATGGAAACCGCCCTGGGAGGTGGGTACAAGACCTCTCCTTCAAGGGGGACTTAACATACATCTGCGGGGATCCATTAAATGGAGAGGGTTTTTTTTCTTTTTTTTTCTCTCTTTTCATTACAGGGTTAATAGGGGAATCATAATGTATGCACTCAACTCACAATGACACATCTGAAGGTTCCTTAATGTTTCAGCAGCAACAGGTTAACAGGTGGATGTGTTATGCCGCTAACTACCCATTACACTTGCGTCACTTCAGCTTGGGCGTACACTGACCCCAAAGAGCGAGATCCTGTCACTGGTGCTTCTTTGATTTTAGACCTCTAGAAAGAAACTTAGCACCAATGGGATTGGAAAAACAGATTGGGCTAATCAGATAGTAGTTGTAAAATGTAGCTTTTCCCATTTTTTTGGTAATGTCATAGGTATAGGAAACCAGTTTTCCCATTCTCAGTGATTTGTGCTAAGGTTTATTACATAAATGAATGTAAAACCAAGCCAATCGTCTTTTCAGTGGTAGCTGGCATGATGGCATCAACTCAATAACTCTCAATAATATATTGATTAATGCATTAATATTATGTACATTCATTTTGCATTTATTACACCACAATGTATAGGCATCAGTACTTGAGCAAATAAAGTATCTCCACATTTATCAACGATTTATACCACTTGATTTGTATGGCCAGAGAGTCAGCAATTCACTTTCTTAAAAAACAAAAAACCTCCACAAAGAAAAAGGCGCAGATGACGGCCGCTATACGCTAACTTGGCTATATTATATATAAGCATGATTTTCACAGAGAGATCCTCTACTACTAGTTCAAGTTCAAGTTCAAGAGATTATTTGTCACATACATATACATACGGTCATACATATATGCAGTGAAATGATACTAAAACATACCAAAATGTGCGTAGTAACCCCAAATTACTGTATCCACTTTTACCGAACCGCATGTAGAGGATAAGAAATGTTCTTCATATAAACTCTCATCCCTTAAGAAAACACCCTAAAAGTGTAACGCAACTCTCAAAAGCACAGCGAGGGTGACGGCGGAAACTAAGGGTGTGCGGGTGAATAAATAAAGCTTACGGACAGGCGCGCAAGATCAATCCTGTTACCATCCACTGAGCATTAGGTTTCATGGTACATTTCTCCCTGTCAGAATTGTCTCTCGCAGATGGAAATGTTATTAAATCCCCTGCTCGGCAGCTGTGATTGATCTGATCAACAAATAAGACATTACTCAGATACCATCCATCATTTCTCCCCCTCCTGCGCTGAGACCGAAACATCTCTATTTGCCATTCTGATGGTGAGATTGGTGCACTGTGTGTGAAAGACTGGATGAATGTGTTTTATGTGTATGTAAGATATATGAGTCTGGAACTACTGTATACATGCATGACTGCTTGCGTGCTCGCATTCATATTTCAAATGACATGGGTTCCACGTTTCCTTTTATTCATAATCATCAAATAAATAGGGAAATCCACTAGTTAAATGGACTACTTTAAAGGTTTTAAGTGTTTAAGTTTAAATTGACAGAAATTAGTGTAATATTCTGTAAGATTCTGCCTTCTCAAATGGCATATATTTAAAAATATAATTTGGAATATAGCTGCTAGGAGCACTACAGGGGGTCCAGGGTAGTCGGTCCTTCGTTAAAGTTCAATGGACGAGAGTACATTGGCTCTCTAAGGTGTATAGTGTGCCAAGTATGTACATACATACAAGGAATTTGACTCCAGTGTTTACCTTTCTTTCAATGTACAAACATGGACTAGACATACAACACATCAAGCTAAAACATAAACTCTGGACTGGTTACAGTGTAATTCTATGATAGGGTGGTCTTTGCAGCTGTGGGTGGCAGTATTCATTGTGATGTAGGGCTGCATGATTATGGCTCAAATTATAATCAATATTTAATACTGTGATGACGATTATTTATTCAAAAAATTCATCCATTTTGGGGAACACAATTATTTTATTGCACTTTGTAATTCAACAGAATATATGATAGGGAACCCTGCCTCTATGGTGTAAGTTTAGATCTCCAGGCCTATTATTATTTTTGTTCAAACTGTCATGAAGGAAATCTAATTGTAGCAGCAAAGACAGCTGAGGAGACCACTGCTGGGGCCTCGAAAAATGCAGTCAGCTACCATTAAAATAGACTAATGGCCAAAGAAGGGGCATTAGGAGCTTTCTTTGTTGTGAGCAATACAAAAATAAGATTCCTCAGAGGCGGCGCCAAGAATAGATGTGTGCAACAGTATAAAAGAGTGTGACATTGTTGGAAAAATCCACTTTTCTGCAGAACTGCTTGGTCATCATACTACTTGTTTTATTAAAGTTTAAAAAGTTTTATTAAATGTATGTTTAAGTGAATTCCTTGGTTTTCCTAATGTTTCCCTCAGATTTTTAAGTGTTTTTTTCCACAACAAAAACTGCCTTCACAATAATGATGTATTTAATAAACCTACTATAAACGATCGTTCTGGTTCAGTGCCAGGGAAGAGGAGGCAGGCGGAGGCCAAACAGCGCCATTTGGCGTGTTTATTAACAAGTCTCTCAAATCAAAGGTGACTTGTTGGCCGGAAAAGAAACTCAAGGATCGCAGGCCGATATATATATAAATAGTTCTGGGTTATCCGTGGATCCCCACTCACCAGCTGTCCGTGTCAGATCATGCCTCTGAGGCTGACTCACCTGCAAGCCCATCCTCCTGCGGAGACACACACACACACACACACACACACACACACACACACACACACACACACACACACACACACACACACACACACACACACACACACACACAATTATATCTTCCTGTTTTGTGGATCAGGCGATTCAGTGGAGTCCCTACGCTGATTAGGCTGTTCCCTTGCAGCTGAGCGGTCCCGGGACTGCACTGCCTGTCTGCAGCAGACGCTTGGCCCCGCCCACTTGGTCCACCACATACCCCCACTGTCGCACTTAGGGCGGGCGCTGACTGGCTTCTCGAGTCAAGTCAGTCAAGGGTCTGGACAGTGCTGCAAATTCCAGCACAAACCTAGTATAGTATCCGGCCAGCCCCAAAAACTGCTTTACCTCTTTCGCAGTCTTAGGTCTGGGCGTGTTCGCGACTGCGGCGGTCTTATCTACCTGCGGTCAGAGCAGCCCCCCCCCCAACTGGTACCTCAAATACCGTACTTCCCTCCGCCCAACTGTGCACTTCTTTGGGTTGGTGGTGAGCACCACGCGCCTCAGGGACGCTAGCACTGCGCCCACATGCTGCATATGCCGCTCCCACGTATCACTATGAATAATGACATCGTCTAAATATGCAGCGGCAAATGCTGCATGCGGGCGCAGGACCCTGTCCAGTCTCTGACAGGTCACCGGGCCAACAAACAAACCAAACAGAAGCACTCGGAATTGGTAAAGGCCTTGTGGAGTGGAGAAGGCCAATTTTTCCTTGGACTGCTGGGACAAGGGAATCTGCCAGTAGCCCTTGGTTAAATCCAGCGTCATAAAAAACTGAACCGTACCTAACCGGTCGAGAAGCTTGTTGACGCGGGGCATCAGGTAGGCATCGACCTTTGACACCGCGTTCACCTACCAGTAATCTACGCAGAACCGCACTGACCCATCAGGCTTACACACTAGCACGATGGGGCTGGACCATTCGCTTGTAGATTCCTCTTTTAACCCCATGTCCAGCATGGGCTCTAATTCTGCCTGTACTGTTGTCCTTTTCTTTTCAGACAGGCGATACGGCCGAGAGCGCACTTTCACCCCAGGGTCGTCTCCACATGGTGGAGTATGAGGGGCGTACGGCCAGGCAGGGGAGAGAACACGTCAGCAAAGCGCTGCTGCAGCGCTGCAACGTCCGCACTCTGGCCGGGAGAGAGATGGTCACTTAACAGGGCCACAGTGTGATCTGCCAGCTTTGAGACCTCTGGCCCTGACTCGTCCCTCTCAATTGTCGCTGTGGCCAGTGCCACAGGCACGCCTTCCCTCCATTATTTTAGGAGGTTTAGGTGGTAAATCTATGCGTTTAACCTCATTATGTACCTCCCCCACACTTCGTGTGACCACGAAGGGCCCTTGCCACTTTTCCAGTAATTTCGATCTGGACGTAGGGAGTAGTAATAACACCTTGTCTCCCAGTGAGAATTGTCTATACGAGCCCCCCTGTCGTACATATGGCGCTGACATTCCTGGGCCTGGAGCAAGTTCTCCCATGATTGCTGCCAGTTTTCCTTAATCAGGTCTCCTGCCGAATTGTAGCTCAAATGGGGAAAACGCAGTGAAGGACTGGGGAACCTCCCGCACCACACACAACAGGGGGTTCAGCCATGTGTCCCAATTTCGGCTGTCATCGTGGACGAACTTCCGGATCATGTTTTCAACGTTCTGTTGAAGCGCTCGACCAGGCCATCTGTCTGCGAGTGGTAAACACTAGTTGAAATGACCTGAGACAGAGCTGCGCCACATTTTTGGCCGTAATACTGTGCAACAGCACTGCTTCTGGCTATCGGGTCGCGTAATCCATGAGGACTAACACAACCTGAGCACTAAACACCTAAACCCAGCCAATTTGTATCCAAAATCAGGGGCTGCGACAAGCGGGAACTCACCGCAGCCTTTACCATATGCTTTTGTTCCTCGTAGCGAATTTCGAGCCACACTATCGGATAAGTGTGAATATCCCCATGCACGCAATAAATATCCCCTCAGGATGCCTCTACCAAAGCCCCGGGTCGAACCAGGTGTTGCTGAATCATCATCTGCGAGCAGCCCTAGTCCAGCAAAGCCTGATGTATACCCCCTTGTAACCTTACCGACACACAGTAGGTACCTTCTCGGCCGGGGGAGGGATCCGGCGGACTGGCGACCCAAACTGGTCGGATTCTCCGCATCGCCAGCATACCTGCCCAGGCGCCTGCCAGGCTCTCGGTAGTCCCGAGGCCGCGCCGCTCAGGAAGGATTGGGAGGGTGGATCGGGATAGGATGTGGTCTCCCTCCTCTGGCAGGCAAAGGGATGGGAGGTGGGTCCTCTCTGGAGGTCCGGAAGGGAGGCTGGTGATGGCCGCCAGGTCCGAGGTGCTGGTATCAGCCGGTCCCTCATCGACTCCCGTGCCACGTCCTGGCGCAGGTCCCTCGGTGGGCCCCTCTCTGGTCCGGTGCTGTTGGCCTCCGCGTGGTCCTCCGCGAGGGCTATGGCGGCTTGGAGGGAAGCTAGCGGTGGCTTCTTACCTAGCTAGCGGCGCGGGCTGGCCAATGTCTCAACGATCTGGTGCGGGGAGCGCTCCTTCAGTCTGAGCCACCGCTGGGCCGCATCCAGGAGTTGCTGGGTGTGCAGGAACGGCCAACCCGCGGTGTCATAAAGAAGTGACCGGAGGCGCAACTGCCCCAAATACACATCTTATTCAGATTGTCTGTGGGTTCATCAGATCCATGATATCCATGAAAGTCTGACGTCAGCCCCACCCGCAGGTGATGCCATCTTGTTGAGGACCTGGTTGTTGACCAATCAACAACATCAGACTGCAATGCTATTATGTGACCTGTGTGGGCACACGTTACACCGATGACAAAAAATACTTTTCTTAAACAAATTTTCTTCACAAAAATGGACCAATATTGATCAAACTTGGCCAACAGCATGTCAGAACTACAGATTGTATTAATCTGTGGTGTGGTGGTGTGTGCGTGTGTGATGGGACCGCCTGTATTTGTGTGTGTGTGTGTGTGTGTGTGTGTGTGTGTGTGTGTGTGTGTGTGTGTGTGTGTGTGTCTGTGTGTGTGTGTGTGTTTGTGTAAGATGTCCACCGGTGAGTGTACATGACTTATCCCCATTGGTACTGCTGTAGAAGGCCAGTATTATGTCGTGGCGCCTCCAAGCAGCGGAAGGGGCCCCGATGCTCCCCCGAACTCCACAGCCCTGTAGACACCTTACGACTGCAGGAAAGCCCCAAGTAGCCTGCCCCACGGCCACAGAAGACCCCCGGGACCCCAATGAGGCCAGAGGGCCGTGGAGCAACCCCCACGGACAGCCCAGAGGAGCGTGAGCCAGTCCCAGGGAGCACGAGGAGACCACGCACACCAGGGGCGCACACATACAACCAATCCCCAGGTGCAGGCACATGACGCAGCCACCGGCACAGAACACGAGCCACGGGCGCAAGGCACGGCCCGCAGGCCCAGATCCCGGCCCCACGGCAACAGACCGACACCCCGCTCAAGCTGCCCACCCCACGGGCGAGCTGGCAGGACTCCCATGCCCACCCACACCCCGCACATGGGGAGGCCCGCCCCAACGCAGCTGACCAGGCGCACCAAGTGTGAGTGCCAAGTGCCCATACACGTAGCAGCGTGTGCCCAGCACGGGGCACCTCGATGTTACCCCCCCCCCCGCCGATGCCGGCAGGCCGCCAGGTATACAGGCCTTCTGCCATCCCCATCACCTGGGGCGGCCGCTGCAGAGAAGCCGCGCCGCAGAAGCAAAAGGCCACGAGCCGCCCCCCACACCCCAACCCACACCCACAATGGCAAGCAGTCTCCCCAGGGGCCTCGGAAGGCACCCGGCGGCGCACTCTGGGGGACGGGAGGGGGGACCACCTGTCTGCCCCCCGTCTGCCCCCCGTCTGCCCCCGAATCACTCACACCCCTCCTGCCCTGCAGACCCTGGTCCGATGGAGTGTTGTTTGGAGTAGGATTGGTGTGTGAGTGTATGTGTTCTAAGCTAATGTGAGTGGGATTAAAATTTCGGGACGGACCAGAAGCACGCTTAGGCAGGGGCGTGACAGGCAAGATGGCAGCTGCCCGCTGCATCCTCATCCACATAGCCTGCACCCCACCCTTCCCGCAAACCCACAGTCTATTGTGTGGTGTGTGTGCTGAGTATGAGTTTTGGCACTGGGAGCGACCGGATAAATCCAGGGGCGCAGCAGGCCAGGAACAACCACGCAGACCCCATCCCCCCGGACCCAACCGTGCCCCAGTGCACCCACCTCCCGTACCTGGTGGCAGCATACCTACTGCGATCAACCAAGGGCGCAGAGCGGTCCACCATGCGCCTCCGCCATGTCGGGCAGCTCCATGCCCCCATCAGGCCTCTGGTCAGCTCCCAGTCGCCGAGCATGCGGGCTACAGAACAGAGGGCGACAGACGGCACCCCCACTCACAGCCCGAAACCCAGCGACGAGTGCCACGTGCACTGAGAGCACCAGAGGGCAGGTACCCCGGCAGCCCGGTGTGACAACAGTAGACCGCCCCCCACGACTCAGGCCACATGGTGAGCCCCGCGGCATCCACCCAACCGCAAAGTCCTGGCAGACCAAGAGGATCCCCACATGCCCCAAAGCACAACGACATTGCACCGACTCAGGAAGACTCAAGTATTAAATTATGGAGTTATGTCAGTGATAAGAGTAGCCCATATGTCATTAAATTAATCTACATTGTTTTGGGATATTTCCAATAGTTTTTCCATTGAGATGTAATTTATTAATAACTGCAACCATTGGGATGTGGTGATCGCTCTCTTTTTCCAGTTGAGTAATATTGTTTTCTTGGCAATTGTTAAGGCGATCAAAATGAGTTGGTGGTGTTTAGGTGGTGGGTCGACTGAGGAGAGGTCACCAAAAAGACATATAGACATATAGACATATAGACTGGAATGCTGCTACCCGGAAGGGTTGATAGCTTCTTGGTGATGTTGGTCCAGAATGCTCGTCATCTCTGGTATCAATGGAACAGTGAGAGCAAATGTCTTCATCCACAAAACCCATTTTGAACAATTTGTGTTCCGTGAAATGGGCTCTGTGCAAGATCTTATATTGGATGAGTTGCATTTTCGAGTTGGGGCTCATAGAAAAGGTGTTGTTGCAAATAAGCTTCCACAGGTTGATATCGGTGGGGACAGCAAGGTCTCTTTCCCATTTCATTGTCGGTAAAGATAAGGTGTCATCTGTTTTTAATAAAAGTTTGTATATTCTGGAAAAGGGATTTTTAAAGTGACCGATATGAGTGCGATGTTCAATCAGTTGTTGTAGGATGTTCGTCAATTTGATTTTAACTTTTAGAGACTGCTGTAAATGAAGGAATTGAAGGAAGCCGTGGCCACCAATATTATACCCTTGGGTTAAGGTTGGGAAGGATATAAGCTAATTGTTTTCAAAAATGTGTTCCAGATGAGTAATTCCTTGTCTTTTCTAAGACCTAAAGATTATTGGTCTGTTTTTAGCCAGGAAATTTGGGTTATGTCAGATTGGTGTGAATTTGTTTAGAGACAGTTTACAGCTGAATTTGTTTAGAGTGTGACCACTGAGTTTGGGGAATGACACGTCACATGACACACCGCACTACAACAACACATGCATATATATACACACACACACACACACACACACACACACATGCTTTTTGGGTGGTGGCCAGTGAAATGTGGCCTCTGCATTTTTCCCATCCTGACTTGTCCTTCCTCCGGGGGGCAGCCAGGAGCAGTGGGCAGCATTCGTTGACGCGCCTGGTTCCAGGTGTCCATCGCTGATGATGCATGTTTTTGGTGGGGGTCCTTACTGATGTTAGGTGGAGGAAACCCCATGTGAGCACGGGGAGAACATGCAAACTCCATGCTGTGAGGCAGCAGTGCAATGCACTGCGCCACCGGGCCACTATGACGTTAAAGCGGTGGTCCGACCAATCAGAGGGGATGTTACAAGATGCACTGAGTGACGTCGACTGGGATACAGTACGTTCCAATCAAGTTCCAGCGACGTCAGTGAGTTTGAGAAAGTAAAGGGGACTATGGAGTATTACGTTTTATCGTAGCAGCTTCCCCTCTATCGGGAGTGCTGGCACCTCAGTAGTTGACAACCTGAACTCCTTCTAAGCATGGTTTGAGACTAACAACAACACCATCACGTGGCTGAAGGGAGTTCCTCAGCTGGGGCGGATCACGCACTCTTCGTGACAGAACATGAGGTGAGGTGGGCTCTGCTGCGTGTGAACATAAAGAAAGCTGCTGGCCCGGATGGCATATCTGGGAGGGTAATGAAGACCTGTGTTAACCAGCTAGCTCCTGTGTTCACCACAATTTTTAACCTCTCCCTGGCCGAATCCGTGGTCCTCACATTCTTAAAGAGATCCTCCATCGTCCCTGTACCCAAGAATGCCTCCCCAGCCTGCCTGAATGACTACCGACCCATGGCTCTAACCTCGGTAGTCATGTGTTTCGAGAGGCTGATTAAGGACTATATCTGCTCCTCCCTCCCTCGGACCTTGCACCCGCTGCAGTTTGCATACCGTTCAAACAGATCCATGGATGATACGATCTCCCATGTTCTGCACACCACCCTCTCCAACCTTGACAGCTGAAAGGGGGGGCTATGTGAGAATGCTGTTCATTGATTACTGCTCAGCGTTCAATACCATAGTACCCTCCTGACTGGCTGCAAAGCTAATTGAACTGGGACTGAACTCCTCCCTGTGCGCCTGGATCCTGGACTTTCTGACAGCCAGGCCTCAGGGTGGTCAGGGTGGGTGGACACACCTCCATCTCACTCACCCTGAGCACAGGATCTCCCCTGGGCTGCGTCCTCAGCCCTCGACACAGATGACAGGCCGATGACAACGAGAAAGCCTATCTGGACGAGGTGGCGGAGCTGACACTCTAGTGTCAAGAGAATTGCCTCATCATAAACGTGTCGTGAAGATGAACATGAACATGAACATGAAGACTAAGGAGCTGACTGTGGACTTTAGGAGGGCACCACAACCAAGGACATAAACGCCACTATGGATTAATGGGATTACTGTCGACAGGGTGAGCAGTTTCAAATACCTGGGAGTTCGCATTATGGATGATCTGACATGGACTACTCACATTGACACTGGTGAGGAAGGAAAGAAAACGCTTTTATCATCTTAGGCAGCTGAAGAAATTCAGTGTCTCCCTGACGATACTTCAATCCTTCTACGCAAGGGCTGTTGAGAGCATCCTGAGAGGAACATCACCGGCTGGTTTGGAAACAGCACCGCTCAGGACAGGAGAGCTCTGCAGAGGGTGGTATGGCTGAACGGACCATGGGAACCCCCCCCCCCCCCCCACAGGACTTGTATACCAGGAGGTGCAGAACCAGACCTTGCAGGATCATTAAAGATCCTAACCACCCAAACAACAGACTGTTCAAGCTGCTGCGGTCAGGCAAACGGCTTCGCTGTCACGCAGCCAAAAAGGGAAGACAGACAGAGTGAACGCTGATCTCAACAGTGCCCCCCTACAAGACACTTGCACTCACACTGACACTGTCATTATAATGTGTACACACATGCAACACACTACACACCTACACACATACTACTGCTGCTGCACTCTTCTATTTGTTGCACACTTCAGTTAAGATGTACAGTATACTGTATATACAGTATATACTGTATATACAGTACACTTCTTTGTGGATACAGATTATATATATTTTCTTTGGATGTCCTGACTCGATTTTTGACTCGATTTTACCTATTTTTACACTGAATATTTGTTTCTTTTGTTTGTACAGTCCACATGTATTTTATTATTATTATTATTATTATTATTATTATTATTATTATTATTATTATGAATAATAATAATAATAATAATAATCATAATCATAATCATAATAATAACTTAATATATATAGCGCCTTTCAAAAAACCCAAAGATGCTTTACAGGAGAGGGGCAAGGGGCTTTTAAAGGGAGATACGAACAAAACAACAACAAAGGAATAGCTAAACAAACTAACTAATGGGGAAATGCCATGATGAAAAGGTCGGTCTTGAGGGTTGTTTTGAAAGTGTCCAGGGTCGGGGCGTTACGGATTACAGGAGGGAGAGCGTTCCAGAGGGTGGGGACTGCCACGCTGAATGCTCTGTCCCCAAAAGTTTGTAATCTGGTATGGGGGATGGACAGCAGACCCATGTCTGAGGACCGCAAGTTCCGGGATGGGATGTGCTGGTGGAGGAGGTCGGACAGGTATTGGGGGGCAAGTGCATGAAGGGATTTGTAGGTGAGAAGGAGGAGTTTGTAAGAGATGCGGAACTTGACCGGGAGCCAGTGGAGGTGGATGAGGGTGGGGATGATGTGCTGCCAGGGCATGGTGTGAGTGAGAACCCTGGCAGCCAAGTTCTGCACACATTGGAGCCACTCCAGGGCTTTGCTGGAAACCCCGGACAAGACTCCGTTACAGTAGTCCAACCGGGAGGTGATAAAAGCATGGATGAGGGTTTCTGCCACGGGGTCTGAGAGTGAGGGACAATGATGCGAGATGTTTTTGAGGTTATTGAAGGTGGACTTGCTGATGGATCTGATGTGAGACTGAAAGGAGAGGGTACAGTCCAGGATAACACCCAGGTTGCGGACCTCGGGAGATGTTTTAATCGAACAGCCGTCAACGAGGAGGAGGAGATCTCCAACCTTCTGGAGCAGCGTCTTTGGGGCCACAACCATGAGCTCTGACTTTTTGCTGTTGAGTTTGAGAAGGTTAGTTGTCATCGAGGTTTTTATGGCAAGGAGGCAGTTGACCAAAGACTGTGGGGGGATCTGAGTGGATGGTGAGTTACTGAGATAAAGCTGTGTATCATCAGCGTAGCAGTGGAAGTTGAGACCATGGTGACGAATGATCTGGCCAAGGGGGAGCAGGTAGATGATGAAGAGTGTTGGACCAAGCACAGAGCCTTGAGGGATGGCATTATATCGTTCTCTCTTCAACCTCATTGATTCACCCCAAACCCGCCTTGTGCTGGGCTACCACTGCCTCCAGGCCCACAACCCCCACATAGACTGGACCTCAGGTAGAATTGCCGCCTGGAGTTCTCACTGCCACAGCCACTGTCTCTGTTCGGCTCTGCCCTTGCGTCAGTTGTCTCCCTATCCCCATCTGAACCCCCAGACCTGTCCTACGTGCTGGAACAGTACCATGATTTAGGTCTGGTTTTTAGTAAGCAGCACGCACTGTCCCTACCGCCACACTGCCCTTATGACTGTGGTATTGATCTGCTGCCTGGCACCCCTCTCCCCTGTAGCAGATTATATAACCTCTTCCGGGCTGAGTGCGAGGCAATGGAGGTTTAAATTCGGGACTCTCTCACTACCGGGATAATCCATCTGTCCTCTTCACCGGTGGGTGCTGGGTTTTTCTTCATGGAAAAGAAGGACAAGACCCTCCGCCCCTGCATAGACTTCTGGGGCCTTAATGAAATAACCGTTAAAAATAATTTTCCTCTACCCCTTATGGACTCCGTTTTTGTTCCCCACTGTGGTGCCACACACTTTACGAAGTTCTTCCTCTGCAATGCCTACCAGTTCGCATCCGGAAGGGGGACGAGTGGAAGACTAACTTCAACACCCCTCAAGGCAACTTTGAGAACCTGGTTATGCCCTTCCATCTGTCCAATGCTCCGGCGTTGTAGCAAGCCTTAGTTCCTTTCACGTCCAAGCTGTTGCTGTCCCGCTTTGTCGAGCCTGGCTCCCTGTTCACCCATCCGGAACCTGGATCCCTCCTTCCTTGTCCACGCCATCCCTGTTCTGTCTTGCCTCGTCCCCTCCGGTAGCCCCTCCTTCCGGGACCCGTCCGCCCAATCAAGCCCGACCAGGTCTCTCCCAGTCTGTCATGCCCAGTGTCTCCCAAAAAAATGTCATTGTTGAACCCCGTCTGCCAGCAGTCTCACTGCCAGTTGTACATTTGAGTCCCCCTAGCCCTGATCGTAACATATCTAACCAAAGGTACATGGCTGCTTTTAAAAAATCAAGCTTTTGAATATGTAAGTGAATGGAGGCCAGGCCGAACTAAAAGTAAATGTTTCCCTCAAGTTTTTCATGTAATTTCTATTTTTTTTTCTGTGCTGTCAGCATACTTGGCATAGAGTATTTGTATGCCATTGCATCCAGGACATAGCTAGTGTGCAAGTGTAGTTCAAGTTCTCAACCTGCAATGCAACTCTTTATTAATTTTTTTATCATCAAGAACTACTGCAATAACTCTGTCCTGTGGACGACCTGTAGGATGATAAGAGCACAGATTTTTGTTATACAGAGCCACCACCAATCCCCTTCTTTGGAAAACTATTTTACCTTGTTTTGGTCTATAAACAACTAATCACTACTCAAAGAGGGGGGAGAATCACCTCGAGTGAGACAAATAAACATAGAACCAAACAACATCATGAACATGGAAAAACATAAACATAGAAGCAATCATCTATTGAAAAAGACAGAGTTAATTAAGTCCAGGAAAAGTGGAACAGCAGTTCGACACGTGGCCTCTTCCAGTGATATTTATGGCAGTACATGAGGTAGAAAAGGGGAGGGATGTAACCAGGGGGGTGATGGGGGTGTGTTCAAAGCAGGCGCTGGTAGTGAGTGTGTGCCTGTGATGAGACCGCCTGTGTGTGTGTGTGTGTGTATGTGTATGTGTATGTGTGTATGTGTATGTGTATGTGTATGTGTGTGTGTGTGTGTGTGTGTGTGTGTGTGTGTGATGTGTGTGTGTGTGTGAAGTGTGTATGGGACTTGGCCCAATTGGTTCTGGAGTATAATTATGGTATGATATCATAGCGCCTCCAAGCAGCGGCAAAGGCCCCTAAGCCACCCCTGAGTCCTGAAGCCACACAGGCCAGTTAAAGTCCCCAGTCACCACCACAGGCGCATCGGGATGTTCGATTTGAAATCCGCAAAACACATCATACAGGTCTGACAGTGCTGTGTCGGTATTCGCTTGCGGTGGGATATAAACGGCTGTAATGATGACCGTGCTGAATTCCCGGGGGAGATAATATGGACGGCATAAGATTGTCAGCTGTTCCAGGTTTGGCGAGCAGGAGCAGGAGAGAGACTTGGTGTTGTTAGGGTTACACCAGCGGTTGTTTACCATGATGATTGAACCCTTCGGGTAGGTATAATATTGTGTTCCGTAAATACAACAAAATATCGTCTGCATACAAACTGATTTTGTGAACAGAGTTTCCAAGTTGTATGCCAACAATATTACTGTTTTGATGGATGGCCGCTATGAGGGCTTCAATAAAGACGGCAAAAGGGAGAGCGGACATCCTTTTCTTATGCCGTGTTGTAGAGTGAAACGCTGTGAATTGTAACCATTGATGAAGACAGAAGCAGATGGTGAGTTGTACAGAATTCTGATCCATCGAATGAGTGACTCTCCAAAGCCAACTTTGTTGAGGTTCGAAAAGAGATATGTCCAACTAACTCTGCCCGTGATCGGAGATTACAAAAGGGTGGATTTCAGGATAAGTGATTTCGGATATTGTAGAGTTACTTGTCAAAAATAAATCAATTCTAGAGAAGCTTTATTGGGGTGGTGAATGTCCGAACATCATTTATTCTCTATTATGTGGATAAATCGATCGCCAACAATCGCCAAGAGCAAGATCACTCATATATTGTTTTATAGTTTCCGACGAATGCCAGGATTTGTGAATATTTCTGGCTTGAGACCAGTCTAAACTTGGATCCTGTACCGTGTTGAAGTCTCCTCCTTATATGATAACTGATTCAGAGAATTCTAAGAGTTTTGAAAATATATTGTGAAATAAATTTGGGTCATCCTCATTGGGGCCAAAAATATTAGCTATGGTTAATTTGATGTTCTCTAAAATTCCATTAATCATCATATAATGCACTTCTGGGTCTGATATTGGGGTTTTATTTTGATATGGGATACTTTTATTGATCAATATAGAAACACCTATTTTTTTGAGTTGTATGTTGCCGAAAACATCTGATTAACCCATTTAGCTTTGAGTTTGAGGGGCTCGGATGCAGTGAGGTGGGTTTCTTGCAGTAGACAGAAGTTGGGGTTCATCCTGGTGAGGTGAGTTAGGATTTTGCTACTTTAAGCAGGTGAGCCCGAGCCTCTCACATTCCCACTAACATACTTATTGGGTGTCATTGAAGTAAGTTAGGGAGTGATGGTACAGTGCATCCAATTCAATAGCTATACTACCGTTCCCATGCTTTCCCATAGATAAGCTTGGAATTTCCTCCTTTAAATTCCTATTCACTGTCATAGTATTGCAGGAAGTTTGTAGGGATACATAACTACACAAACAATTGACAAGTAGACAAAGATAAACATAAAACATTGCCGGATTAGACATACACAAAATGAAAGACAAAATAGGGTGGGAGTGAAAGGAGAAGTAAGGAGAGAGGGATTAGGGAGGTGAGATGATGAGAGAAGTGGGGAGGGGAAATTTGGAGGGTGAGATGAGAGTGAGCGATATTTTAAATCCTGACATAGATAGCATGCCTATTTCTACATCTTGCAGTATATCATAACCAGAATTACAAGAATACATACATAATGATCAAAAAAAACCAGGGTGTGGTGGAGGAGTCTCGAAATAACAGGCCGTCTATATATAGTGTATCAACAACCAGGGATACACGTTTAGCCTTCTGCTGGTTGTCTTTCAGGATGGGGTACAGCATCTTCCGTCGGTCGTTGATATCCTTGGGGGAACTGATCGTTCATACCCAGCGTGGTTCCTTTCAGCTCCCCTCCTTTGCTTTTAACCAGCTCCACAATTTTTTTTTTAAATCACTTCATAGTCTCAGATTCTCATAGTTTTCAAAATGTAAGCTCTTGAAAAAGTAAAGATGCATTGAAAGTTATTCCTTCAGAGTGGAGAGCAGTTACTTACTTACTTATCCCCAGAAACTCCTAGAAAAAATATATAGTTAACTATATAAAAATAATAACTTCAATAATACCCAGAATATTTTTTAAGATAGTTCAAAGCTCATTTTCTCAAAGCAATCTAATAAAATCCCAATCAGAATCAGAATCATCTTTATTGCCAAGTAAGTTTACACATACAAGGAATTTGTCTTGGTGTTTGGTGCATACAGGCAACATAGATGTAAAGTAGAACAAAATAATGAATTACACCAAAATTTAGCACAATCCATTAAAGTGCTGTTCGGGGGGGGGGGGGGGGGGGGGTTGCACCTCCCAAGGTGTGACCCAATAGCCTCAGCAGCCAAATGGATTTCATTGGAGTGATCATCGACCTTCCTCGAAAGCACGTGGCGACATGGAGTTTTCTGACAGGACTCAAGGACTCATGCCTTGGTCTCAAGCAGCACATTATTAGGTAAGCTGAGTGGACTCCACCAAATTTTATATGTGATCCATCGCATAATTTAGGGTCATTTGGTGGCTTTCGACTATTGTTTTTGTTTCACATCATTTGAAAGTGGAGAATCAGAGCTTCCAAACAAGTTGTCACTTGCGCAAATCAAGCAAATATTTTTAAAGATTTCACTTCTTAATGACAAGGGTGTAGCAAACTGTGTTTCTGAGAAAATCACCTCCAAAGTTTTACCCAGACATGGCTTCATTCAGCCAGCTCCCAGAATGCAAATGTGGTTGCCGGACAAACAAAGCCTTAAGTTAAGTAGCCTGATGGCTACTTAACATAATGCTGAATGGGCCAATCACGAACAGCGTTGAACAGCGTAAACAACACACAACCATTTCAACAATTGCCAAGAGCAAGATCACTCATATAATGTTTTATAGTTTCAGACGGATGCCAGGGCTTCTAATTATCGCTGTTTTGTGAACAGTCTAAACCTGGTATTGCGATGAAGTCACCTCCCAGTATAATAATTGAGTCAGGGTATTCTAAGAGTTTTTAAAATATATTGAGAAATAAATTTGGGTCGTCCTCATTAGGGTCATAAATATTAGATATGGCTAATTTGATGTTTCCCAAGATTCTGATCATTATGTAATGCCCTTCTGTGTCTGATATTGTGGTTTTATTCCTTTTTTTTTTATATGATGCCGAAAAACATCTGATGAACGCATTAAGCTTTGAGTTTGAGGTGCTCGGATGCAGATCTGGTCAGTTTCTTGCAGTAGACAGAAGCTGGGGTTCATCTTGGTGATGTGACTTAGGATTTTGCTATGTTTAGTTGGTGAGCCCAAACCTCTCACATTCCAACTAATAAACTTTATGGGTGTCATAGAGGTTAGTGAGGGGGTGATGGATGTGGAATTGTAGTTTTCATGCAGCAGCACAGTACATACAAGGCAATATCTATTCTACTGTGCCCCTATTTTACAATAGATAAGTCTGAGTTTTTCTCCTTTCCGTTCCTTTTTACTGTCCTAGCATTGCGGGAAGTTTGTTGGGATACATAGCTACACATACAAATGACAAATAGGCAAAGATAAACATAGAACAGTGCACAGTCAGACACATATAGTGAGAGAGTTGATAGAGGGTGAGAGTGATGAGAGAAGTAGGAAGGGAGGGATTAGCAAGGTGAGATGATGAGAGTGAGCAATATTTACAATCTTGTCATAGATAGGGTGCTAATTTCTACATCTCGCATAACATAATTATCAGAATAACCCGGGTGTGGTGGAGAAGTCTTGGAAAAACAGACTGTCTATATGTGACCCACCACAGCAAAAGCCGCCATCTCGCGCATTTCTAAAATCGCCAGGAGCAGCCAATTAAGTTGAAAAAACCTTTCTTGAAGGAAAATTTGGTTTTTCCAGATTTGTGTTACTTTGTGTTATTTTTATTTCTCAAGGTATTTTTAAAACCGAGTTTGTTTTATAAATAGTAGAAACATGTTAAACCATGAAGTTAAATATTCCCGTTAGATTACATGGGGAAACTCAGTTCACTTACCGAGACCAAGTGAAGATCATTCATCCATATTCCATGTGATATGAAGTAAAAATGTGAAACCGTTTTGATAGGATTCAACCTCAAAATCATACTACTTTTACATACACAGAGCCATTGTTGTAAAACTGGGAAGAAGAAGAAGAACCCTTCGCGTCACGCATCTGTCCCTTCCGTATACAGACAGTTAAAGCACAGCACGGGTGTGTTTCGGTTTCACTTGTCTGTGAAAACTTTCATCTACGTATCTTTGTGGATAGCGCAAAGTGGGTGGCGGAAGCTCTGAATCATATTTCGGACCTTAATCTGACCAGTGTGATAGATCCAAGTCAGTGTTAGGAGCATGCACTGGAGTTCAATTTTCGCGATGATAGTCAGTTCTCCAACAGCAATGTGGAGAACGACAGCACTGCTGACTCTGATATTACTCCAGACTTGGAGAACATTTCAAACAGTGGATTTTGAACTTAATGTGACGATGAAACGGAATATACAGCAGTCTGTTAATTAGCCATGAGGCTTTGTTTGACCGCCAATGCCATTTGCATTGTAGGAGCTGGCACGGGTAGGGGGTGCCATCTGCCGCCCTCAGTTCTGTGGTCCGCATGCTCAGGGCATGGGGGCTGACCAGGGGCATGGTGGGAGGGCGAAGCTGCTCCCACCATGCCCGTGGTTGATTGCTCGTGGTTGATCGGTGTTGGGTTGGCCCCCATGCCAGCTGGCTGGAGTCCTGGCGGCTTAAGGTGTGTTGTGTTGGGTTAGGGTGTGGGGCGCGGCTGTTGGCCTTTTGCTTCTGATGCGCGGCTTCCCTGTGGTGGGCGCCCTGAGTCCTGGGGGTGGTGGTGGAGGGCCTGTATATAGCATGGGAGTCCTGCCAGCTCGCCTGCGGACCGTGGGGGTTGCTCCACGGCCCTCTGGCTTCTCTGGGGGCCTGGGGGTCTTCCGTGGCCGGAGGGCAGGGTGCTCGGGGCTTTTCTGCAGCCATAGGGTGTCAACAATGCTGCGGAGTTCGGGGGACTTCGGGGCCCTTTCCGCTGCTTGAAGGCGCCACGACATAATACCGACCTTCTACACCAGTACGAATGGGGATAAGTCATGTACACTCACCGGTGGACACACACACACACACACACACACACACACACACACACACACACACACACACACACACACACACACACACACACACACACACACACACACACACACACACACACACACACACACACACAAACACTCACACCCACACAAATACACACACACACACACACACACACACACACACACACAAACACTCACACACACACACACACACACACACACACACACACACACACACACACACACACACACACAAACACACACACACACACACACACACACACACACACACACATATACATACAGGCGGTCCCGTCACACACACACATGCACACACCACCACACCTGCTTCGAGTGCACGCCCAGCCCCCTCCTGGTTGCCTTCCTCTTCTTTCCTCCCTCATTTACTGCCATAACTATGACAGGAAGAGGCCACGTGACCAGTTGTAGTTCCAGTTTTCCTGGACCTAATTAACTGTTTTTTAATACATTGTTGTCCAATGTTTATGTTTTTGTGTAAAAGTTGTTTGGTTCTATGTTTATTTGTCTCACCCGTGGTGATTCTCCTTCTCTGGAAGTAGGGATCAGTTGTTTATAGACCCAAACATGATGGTGGTTCTCTATAACCAAAAAGGACACACAGGACAGAGTTATTGCAGGTTGAGTTCTTGAACTCCACTTGCAGACAGTAACTCTGTCCTAGATGCAATGGCATACAAATACTCTGTGTTGTATGCACAGAAAAAAAAAAAAAAAAAAAAAAAATAAAAAAAGTATAAATGATGCATAACTTGGGGAACAAGTTCTGTCATATAACTCCATGGCGGCATGTGCTTTCATGCCCATATTTAAGCGGCCCATCCCTCCTGCTCTGCCTGTTTTGTTGCCCTCTTCCATTCTGTTGCGCTCCCTCCATTCTACTCTTCTATCCAATGGGGGAATTGAAGCTCTCAAGTAAACTATTATATTTCTAGCACACTAAGAATTCACCTGTTTGCTGCACACCTCATCGGGTGTAACGAGCAGTAGAGCCCCGATGGTAAACTCAAACAATGCATAATAATTAAGATAATTTCATGATAAATCCAACATCTGTCGGAAATACGGTTATTTTTTCTTTCCCTGTTGATGCAGATAAGCTGTATAAAGGGCTTGTTCTCTGCCCTAATTATGGGATGAATCACACCATTTTCAAGTAGAGTGTGTTCTTTTATTTATTAATTCCATCAAGTTCTACTGATGCCAGCGCATGTTTCAGGGCTCTCAGGCTGCTGTCCAAAGCTCCAAACAATATTCACAGTGGAATTGGCTCTCCTTAAAGCAAAAAATCCCCCCTCTACTGCCTTTTTTCTTCTGCTTTCTGTTTCTCTTTACCATCCTTTACCCTTCAGTCAAGACTTTTCAGGCGGCCCGTAGAAAAGGCCATCAATTTCGCCACTGAGTGGGAGTTGCCCTTCAGCTCAGAGTTTCAGCTCAGAGTATTCATGCACCTCTACACAGAGCCGTATCTAATTAATGTAATCACGGATTTTATTTAAACATTTTTATTATTCTCCCTTGAACGGCCGGAGTGGGCAGTGAGTAGAGACTTAAAAGAAAACACGTCCATGTCGACGAGATGCCGTGACCCGTGCAAGCGCCGCAATGCAGTTCCCCATTCAAGCACCTTTTTAAAGAGAGATGTGTTGCCAGAGTGAAAGTGACAGACAGTGTTTTCCGGCTTGTTCCCCAGACACGCCTGCAAGCTATAGAGGATGCAATGCGCCCCACCCCCTCCGAAAAAGCGAGGCCATAATGTTTTCCCATTTAGCACCTGGCGCTTTGCCTTCATCATAACATGAGCTTAAGGGGTTTGGAAGCCACATGATTATTGCAGCTGCACCCATCGCCTCCCTTCCACCCTCCTCACCCCACAGGTGCCTGACTGCAGAATTGGAAATTTTTATAGGGGGAAGAACGGAGGCTGTTAAAAGAATGCCTGAAAGGGTACTGAGAAATCACCATACTAAGTGATTTTTTTTCCCCTAGGTGCCATTTCTGTGACCTCCATCTTTGCCACGAGAGATGTTTTTCTGTGAATACCAACTGTTTGAGTTAGAAGCTATATGGTTGTGAATTTGTAAGAAAAAGCACTAATGCACATTCTCTTCAGTGAAGTGGCTTAGTCTTGTTTCCACAGCATGAAATATTTGAGATAGGTCTAGTTAGGTGCTGTTATCCTAGAACGCCGCCATGATGCAGTCTCACCATAACCCTGTTACTCTGTGGTCAACTCTGCATGGAGGGTGGGCATTGAGCCTTGTTGCAATGTTATGAGAGAAGAATGGTAATGCATGAAATTGTCTGTGTTGTGTGGATTACATTCATTCTGGATCAAGGACCACAATTCCATTCTAAACTTAAACTTTAAGTTTTTTCCAACCATCTACCATCATTATCATTTTCTACCATTATCTATGCTCTAAGACGGTCCAGTGATTTTCAAGAACGTGGCAGATGTTTTTTTTTTTTTTTTTAATGTTCATCAGTATCAACAGAGCGGACAATTTCTGACTACAACTAGCTCAACGCTGGTTAACCAAATTCACCATGGCTGCGGCTCACTACTTGGGCTTGCCTGATTTTCGCATTCTTGATAGACCCCAGCTAAAAAATGTTTTGAATACAGGATTTCTTTCAAACAATATATTGTTGATTATTACCACGTTAAAAAGTCGGTGAAACAGCAATGTTGAACTGAATGTTTAGTGTCAGAAAATGTAGTTGCTACTGTAAGATAATAATTCTGATTTGCTTTAAATGAGAAATACATTTCTTGTATATAAACAATTAACAGAACTACCTTTTTTTATCAGAGCATTGCGACATGTTCAAATGTGTTGGCGGTAGCACCTTCGAGAATTGGATGGAAATCAAGGTTTGCTGAGGTTTGAAGACAGTCAAACAGACAATCAGTGCGCAACATTTCATTTTAGAAGTTTACATGCCCTCCACTACGAAAACTGTGCGAGCGAGGAAAATGTAAAAAGTAACACATAAAAAGAGAGGATTCGGAGAATGAGCTCACGCTTTATGTCGCAGGAATATCAATCGATGCAGCATGTTCTGCTTGTTTTCTCTGGTTGGTGCTCAAGCAACCTGCTGCGATCCAATCATCGCACCTCCAGTAATCAGGTATGGCTCTTTTTTTTTGTATGTATAATTAAACCCAAATTATGTTTGATGTAATTTCAAAGTTGCTGATCTGAATCTTTAATATGCATGTGTTTAGTGTTGACAACAATACTGGTTGCACCTCAAGACGGTGCGGTGAAGGCTGAAATTAACCAGAATCCTATGTCAACTCCATTCACTTTAACTAAATGTTTGTTGTCGCTAAGTTAATTATTTGCCATCACTTGATATCTCACAAATGTTTGTATGTTGCCTATATCATTGAGGTATATTTTGTAATGTCATAGCTCTGTGAGATTTTTTTTGTTTGTATTTTTGGGTGTATGTGTCCTCAATTTTGATTGTTCATTTAGTTTTTTACATTACTTTATGTTCATCATATATATATATATCCATATATCCATCGGGTTCAACATCAGTGCGGCTGCAGCGACCCCAACAATCGCAGTTGCACGTATGTAGGCCGCATATGCAAAACGTCAAATGGATATGGAATTAGAGAAGGCACACACTGAAATGGAGAGGTCCATGGAGAGAGTGCGCCTTGATTTGGAGAGAGCATGCTTTGAGGCTACAGAGAGGGCTGAGAGAGCATGCTTTGCGGCTGAGTAGAAGGCGGATGCGTCACGCATTGAGGCCACCCTAAGGGCCCTTAAGAAGGAAGCAGAAGCAGTGGCTGTGACAGCAAAAGCAGAAGGTCTCGGAGCCCTTAAAGAGGAAAGGGAGGCGGAGGCCTCATCTTCGTCATAATCTGGAATGCTCGGACGCCTCCTCACACCGGCACGAGGAGCGATGCAGCGCACTAGGGAATATGTCAACACTCATTTCGGGGAGCAACGCAGCAATGCTCGCAGTGCTGATTCGCCCCCCCCCTCCGAGCCCAACCACCTAACATCCTCTACCAGCTCCTAGAGCTCAGCCATATAAAGGCCCTCAGGGCACGGGCCTCTGTTTGCTGTCTCCTCGAGCCCGGCAGTATGATGGCCCTCAGAAAATGAGCTTGGTTAAGGTCCAGCCCTGGGCCAGCGAAAAGTCTGGATCTCTGGACAACGTTTCTATCTGCTCTGATCTAAAAAACTTGGAAGAAAAAACACTGCAACCGAGCAAAGTCTGATGAAAAAAGATTAATTGTGTATCTAAGCCTCAAGTACACCGCCCGCACCACTGCCCAGAGCTCAGCAGTATGGAGGCCCTCAGGCATGGACTTGGCACCGCCTGTACCACTGCCCAGAGCTCAGCAGTACGGAGGCCCTCAGGCGTGGACTTGGCACCGCCCGTACCACTTCCCAGAGATCCACAGTACTAAGGCCCTATGGACATGGATTTGGTACGACCCACCACCACCACTGGCCAGAGCTCTACAGTACGAAGGCTCTCAGGATGTGGACTTGGTACCGCCCGTACCACTTCCCAGAGCTCAGCAGTGTGGAGGCTCCCAGGACGCAGGCTTGGCTGTACCAGCTCCCAGAGCCTGGTAGTACGGAGGTCCCCAGGACATAGGCTTGGTCCCAACACCGCCCATACCACTGCCCGGAGCTCAGCAGTATGGAGGCCCCCAGAACAGGGACCTGGTTGTACCATCTCCCAGAACCCAGTGGTACAGAGGCCCCCAGGCACCTCCTGGAGCTCAACAGTATGGAGGCCCTCAGGATGTGGTCTTGGCTCCCAGAGCCCGGCAGCAAGAAGGTCCCCAGGACATCGGCTTGGTCGCTCATTACTAGTACCACTGCCCAGAGCTCAGCAGTAAGGAGCAGCCAGCATTTTGATGTGCACTGCACGTGAGCTCATGCAGAGCAAGCCTCTATCCAATGAGAAGCTCTTTGGATAGAGGGTTGCTGCAGACATCCCATCCGCGACAAGGGCAAGGGCTGTTCTTAGATTCCCAGGTGAAGGAGTGAGTGAGAGCCGGGCCATGGCTCTTAAGAGAGATTTCCAGCTGGAGAAACTCTCAAACCGCAAACTGCCACGCTCGGCCTGAAAGGCGCGTGACACAGCCAGTCACCTCTGGGTGGAGTCCCCCATCAGTTCCAGGGTTAATAAGGTCAAAGCCTTCGTCGGGTGGTTGAGTTGGGTGGTTGAGTTTTTTCTGTAGAACTGCTTGGCCTTCATATTACTTGTTTTAAGTTCTAATAAAGTTCTTTTTGGAGTGAATTGCTTGGTTTCCTGATCTTTCTCTGAATTTGCAAAATGTCGTTTTTCCACAACATAGATTAGCGTCACGAACAGGATTGAAGAAACGGACCAATGCAGCTGCAGAGCCACAGTTTGGGGTTGGGCACGGGTCACACAAAAAGAGTGGGCACTCATTTGAGAAATGTAAGCAACGTTCTTACTTATTAGTTATAGAAAGATTGTGTGATCAGTATCTAACCCGATGCTAATGCTAAGCAGTAAGTAAAGTGTCTCTCCAAATGTATGAACCATAGTATACATAAGAGAAAAGAGAGATAGAAGCCATGGATTAACGTACATGCATTAATCACGTTCTGTGTTTTACTAAATTGCTTTGCAAATTGCTTAAACTTTTTAACAGCCTTGTAGGTTGTCAGATTGCTGATAAAACTTTTGAAAGCTTTGTTGTTTAGTAGATTGCAGATAAAAAAATTTAAAACTTTATAGTTGGATAAATAACTGATAATAATTTCAAATGCTTTGTTATTTACTTAAATTGCTAAAACCACTTTTGAACACCTTTGTGATATACTGTATTGCTGATAAAGGTTTTTGAAGGCTTTGTGATTTACAAAAAAAATGCAAATAAGGATTTTCAAACCTTTTGTGGTATGTTAAAATGCTGATAACATTCCTGAAAGCTCTGTGATACATTGGTGGTGGTATTTTCGGAAGCCTTGTGGTTTATTGCTGATATATATTTTTAAAAAGCTCTGTGGTTAATTGCTGATATTTTCAAAAGCTTTGTGCTTTATTGCTGATATTTTGTTGAATAGCTCTGTGTTTTTTTGTTGATAGTATTTAAAATAATAATAATGGAATAAAATCTTTGGATACTGCTTTATGGGTAAAAATTGGAGGAAAGGTACTATAAAGGACCCTAAGATACCACCTCAGAGAAGGATTGCTTAAGGTTCTGAATGGTTAGGGAATGTTGTACTTCTGAGATACTGCTTTAAGAAGTCATGTTAAAGGTCTGCTTCGTCGGAAGTGAGTTTTTGTTCTGGGATACTGCCTCTAATAGAAGGGGACTGCTTGGTCAGAGGGAAACTGAAGTCAATGATATCACCTTAAGGACAGAAGTCTCATAAGGGTCTGCTTGGATGGATTGATAGGTTCTGTGATACCGCCTCAAGAAAGTG
This sequence comes from Zeus faber, assembly GCF_960531495.2. NCBI lineage: Eukaryota > Metazoa > Chordata > Actinopteri > Zeiformes > Zeidae > Zeus > Zeus faber. The sequence continues at coordinate 3,258,761 of NC_137192.1, forward strand.
CACTTCGAGCGGGTCTGCCTGGGTAGAACAAAACTCTGCGAATACCACTTAGCAAGAAAAGCTTGCTCAGATCTGAACGGTATACGGTATACAATTAGGAAATAAACTCTGCGGATACCGCTTAGCAAGTTGCTATGGTCTGAATGGGTAGAGTATAAAATTAGGATATTAACTCCGCAGGTACCACTTGGCAAGACTACCTTGCTAAGGTCTGAATGGGTAGAGTACAAAATGAATAAATTCAGTTTTTGAGAGTAGGAGCTTAGGGCAAGTGCCAGAAGCAATGGGTAGAAGAAAAAACAAGTATAGACAGATATTAATGATTAAAATACTAATATAATAATTAATAAAGAAAAAGTGGATGCTTAGAATAAACAAGAAAATAGAGTAAACTAGGAACGGGGTATGAAAAAATTCTAGAAAGAATAAAAACTAAAGTAATTAAGTTAATAATATAATATGAAGAATATAAAACTATCTGTTAAAATTAATAAAAGTAAGAAACAAAAAGTCTATTTCAATTAAATGAATAGATAACGGAGGGTTACACGATGGAATCATTTATTTAGTAATCCAAGTAGAGCCTTGGTTAGATAGCGGAAAGCAGAGAAGATGAAAAAGGGGAACGGGAATTGGGCCAAGTGGAACCGTGGTTAGACATAGAAGGAGGAAGGAATTAAAAACAGAACAAAAATAAAATGAGTGAGGGGAATAGCAATACACCCAAACGGATATATAAAAAAGAAAAGATTTAAAGTAGGAAAATTCACATGTGTAAGAAACAACCATGCCAGCAACGGCAGGTTAAATCTTGAGTAAAAATAATCCATAAAATAAAGATGACATAAAAAAGATCTAAGAAAAATGGTGAAAAAGAGCAGTTTAAGGCAGGCACAAAATGGTCAAAAGAAGGAGTGTTTGATGCAGTAGAGTGTGAGGAGATGGAAGTAATGATGAAAAATCACAAGCTTAATAAAAAAGGGAAGAAAATAGTAGAAAAAGGGGAAAGAGAAAGGATAGTACTAGCCATGTTCAAAAGGGAAGGAGAAAATGGAGACAGAAAGAAAGGGTAACAAGGGAAGTGGTTAGTGGGGATAAAGAATTAGGATCACCACCTCTGAAGGCTCAGCCGCCACCTGATTACACAAGGTTATACTCGCAGATATCACAAAAACAGTTGACATTAAAAGAGAAGTAAAGTTGGACAAAGGAAGAAGCAGTGATTGTGGAACACAGGGAGGGAAAGCTCCACCCATACACATGGATTGTTACAAAGAAATAACGAAAGAGATACGGCAGTGGAGTAATGGCAGTGATAGTGATAAGGGAGATGTAAATTAGGAAAGCAATAGTGACCTTTTGAGCAGAGGAATCGCTCGGAAAAACTGAAACAATAAAAGAGAATGTTAGAAGAATAGGTATGGTGTGAGGAAAGAAAAAGGTTAGGAAAAACTGTGAGAAGGGAAAGAGAGGAGTATAGTCAAGAGAGGGACAGAGAGCAGAGAGAAAGGGAGCAGGGCACGGCCCAGAGAAGGGGGAGGCACAGAGGTTAGTATCTAGACTCCTTAACATAAATGATGGAGCATCAAAGTGATTCAGGTTCGACTTGCTCAGAGGACTAACACTGCCAACCCTGCAATTTGAAGAGCAATTGCTGACAGCATACATTGAGCACTGGGGTTTTCCTGGGTGTTGGGTCACTAGTGGGTTGGCGTGGGGGTGGCTGGGTGGGCCCCCTGCCAGCTGGGCTCGAGTCCTGTCTGTTCATCCATGTAACCGAGCATGCTTGCTTACGTGGATGAACGCTCAGGGCTTTTGACCAGGTGGACCGTCTGGTCAGCAGCGGTGGGGCGGGCTCCCTCTTGCACAGGTGGGCATAGGGTTCCCGCCAACACACCGGCGGGGTGGGCGGTTTGGACGGGGTGTCGGTGTGTCAGTGCAGGGCCTGGCTCCGGGCTTGTGGTCCATGCCTGGCACCCGCGGCCCGGGTTCTGCCCCTGCACCTATGTCTTGTGCCTGCACATGGTGGTGGGTTGTATGTGTGCGCCTCAGGGGTGCGGGATCTCCTCAAGCTCCTTGAGACTGGGTTGTGCTCTTTGGGGCCGGTGTGAGGGTTGCCCTGCGGACTTCCGGCTTCTGTGTCCGGGGGTCTTCTGTGGCTGCAGGGCGGGGTGCTCTGGGCTTTCCTGCGGCCATGAGCTGTCTGTGTGGCTGCGGGGCTCAATGGTAGCTTCGGGGCCCTTTCCGCTGCTTGGAGGTGCCACGACATAGTACCAACCTTATACATCAGAACTAAATTGGGATAAGCCCTGTGCACTCACTGGTGGACACTTCACACACACACACACACACACACACACACACACATACAGGCGGTCTCATCACAGACGTACTCACGCCACTGGCACCTGCTTTGAACGCACCCCAGCACCATCCTGGTTGCATCCCTCTCTTCCTCATTTACTGCCATAACAGAGACAGGAAGAGGCCAAGTGCCCAATTGCTGTTCCAGTTTTCCTGGACGTAATTCACGTTGTTTCGATACATGTTATTTGTTTCTGTGTTTGTGTTTTTCCATGTACATGTTGTGGTTTGGTTCTATGTTTATTTGTATCAACCATGGTGATTCTCCCTCTCTTGGAGAAGTGATTAGTTGTTTTATGGACCAAAACATGGTCAAATAGTTCACCAAAGAGAGGGATTGGTGGCAGATCTCTACAACAAATAACTGCGCTCTTGTCATCCTACAGGTCATCCACAAGACAGAGTTATTTCAGCAGTTCTTGATGATTAAAGAATTAATAAAGAGTTGCATTGCAGGTTAAGAAGTTGAACTCCACTTGCAGACAAACTCTGTCCTAGATGCAATAGCATACAAATATTCCCTGTTGTATGCCCAGCATGCTGACAGCACAAAAAAAAAAATGAAGGTTACCCCAGAAGAGATTGTTTGATTACCAGGTCGATTGTCAACATCCATAGTTGAGGCAGAAGAAGAGATGTTTGTCGATGGATCTTGCTACAAAGATAATTTGGCCAACCATGCAGGGTTTGCATAGCAGTGAGACAGAACCCAGACAAAACATTTACTGTTATTCAAAGTTCTCATCGTAAACAACCATGTTCAGCAAAGTTCAATGAGTTGCACATGCCCTTAGGGTGGCCTCAATGCATGCTGCATCTGCCTTTTCATCAGCCACAAAGCGTGCTTTCTTAGCCTTCTCTGTAGTACTGCTGGTTTCCTACCTGAACACAGAAGTTACTTAGTGCAAAACAGGCGTTCGGGTCGGTGGTTGGGAATGAAAGAGGTGCCATAATCCACATTACAAGTCAGTGTACCGTCAAAATTATTTTGTAGCTGTTATTTTAAGGTAAAAAAAAAGTTACATAGTGTTTCTTTAACTATAATTGATCAATCTCAAAAGAATTTAAGTTCTTGGTGCAATACATTTACTACTGTATTCAGCTCTGAAGGAACATGAACAGACAACTTCTTTCCAATAAATGGGATTTGTTATATCATGCTGATCTACTTGAATGACTGAAATAAAAGTAAAATAACTTACTAACTAAATGACAAAAAAAATAATTGATAAAGAAATAATAGTAACTGATTTGAAAATGAAAATAGTGAATTAAATGATAAAGAAAATAAGCAAATGAATATACGATTTAAAACTGGTGACACACTTTAACTCAGAGACAAAACTGAGGTCGAAAGTTATGTGACTCTTTCATCAAAATAATAAAACGAGGCGCACGGCAAGGGCAGTTAACTTCTCTTAAAAGGGGAAATTGATTTAATTTCACATCAACACAAATCAAGAAGCACATTTGGGGGAGGAGAGATGTGTCGAGAACACTGGACAAAAATAAACTTAATTCATTAATATTGGATAGAGATTTTAATCATTTCTGTGAACAAACAATTGTTTTGGTCAAGCAGCCACCATTACTGCCAAATGTATATATAAACAGGTTTTTTTTCTTCTTCTTCTTCTTCTTATTATTATTATTATTATTACTATGGTAACAATTATTATTGTCTATGATGAACAGATCAAGGGATTTTATTCATCAATGTAGTTTAAATGCCAGAATTGATGAAAATAGAATTTACACATTTTTCAAAATATTACATTTATCAGTTTTGTTTGTGAATAATTAAACTGTATCCAAATATCCAAAACATTGAAAAGTAGAATGGATTCTTCACATTGGCATACTCAAAGAATAGTACAGTATATTACATTGTAGGTTGGAGCCAGAAAATGATATGAGACTGTCCCTATCTACCACCACATAACCAAAAATAGACTATGTGGAACTCACAATCCTCAGAAATCCCACCAACAGGTTGAAAAGAAAGCAATCTCTGCCCCTGTGCCCCCACAACAGGGGTCTACAGGATGGTGGTCCATGGGTCACAACTCGTGGAAAACATCTCTGATAGTTGACAGGATTTCTCACATTATCTCGACCAATAACCTTATCCGTTTTCACCTCTTCCATCTCTTATCGATGCCCTCAGCTCTTTAACAGTGGATCATCATTGTCCTTTGTTCAAAATAGACTGATATTACATCATCCTATTCAGCTATGAATTCATATTTGTCAAATTAACCATGAAGGGCGTTTAGACCCCGTCTGCATCCTTCCGTCTGCCGGTCAGGGTCATTCTGCCTTGATGAAATACCCGATAAGTGTCTAAAGTCCTTCCCGAGCATCTGTTCTCTGTTCTCCCCGAATCAGACTTTTAGCTTTATATTCCCTCAGGGGGCTCAGTTTGTTGGAACCTGGAACCTCACCACTAGATGCCACTAAATTCTACTACTAAATTCTACACTATATTCTTTAAGATTTTAAGTTACATAGGTTAATTGAAATATCATGCTGTTTTAAAACCACTAATCAACCAACTCACATTTCACTTATTTTTTTTCATCCCCTCTAAACAGAAAGTCATTAAATTTAGCTGCTGTTGGCGCTTCATTTCTATGAATTGCCGCTTCCTCATTTAGTCAGCAATTTTTCAAGCGCGCATGGATTGGAACTAGTCAGTGTCCGCAGATGCTAAAATGTACTATAGAACTGCGTAGACATGCTGCCCGTATCCACTACTCGTCCTTGGCAATTTTTTGAAGCATATCAGGGCCTTACAATCAGTAAAGAAATTCACAATTCACATTCTCCGTCAGAATGTGATGGCTGGCCAAACAGTAGCATATAAAGGGGAACTGCCCATTGTAAGGGTTACATCCCGTTATTCCAAAAACCCACATCCTTCTTTCATTCTGCATAATAATTAGCCATGTGGTTGAGAAAAGCAATGTGCATGAGAAAATAGGGGGGGTGGGGGGGCAGAAACAGGATTTTGAAAAGACGGAGGGGACATGTCCCCTTCCCCAGTGGAAATTACACCCCTGCATTTCAGTCTTTTATAGTCAAAACATATTATTCTCTGCTAGTTTGACGGTTTTATAAACCAGACCTTGCACTTGTTTGTTTGATATGGTTAAATAGGGTGAATCGTTTTTTTTAATTAATTATCTTTGGAGAGCTTTGTCTAATTAACATCAAATCAAAGCACGTTGCTAGAACAGCGCTCAATCATTTTGGTGACCCCATTGGTCTGGATTCTAAGCACCTCTCTAACAATATATTTTATTTTAGAATGCCTCTTAGACTCTTTTTTGTGTTTCCTCTGATTAATAATATCACATCTGATTTAAATAATACAGAAAACCTATCTTTGAGCAACAAAATACAGCCAATGAGCCTCACTACGACACTTTCGTGTGTGTGATTTACTAAGGGTATACATATATACACACACACACACACACGCACGCACGCACGCACACTTTATTTTTCTAGATATCCTTCTGGCTTCTCCTAGATTAAAAACAAAATGATCCAGGAATTATTTTTGTCCTATTTTACCTATGAATCAAGCCTAATTTTGTATTAAATCATCAGTCAAAACGACTCAAATTGTTTGAGGATTACTGCGAGTATTACCGATCTATTTTCTGACATGTAATGTCAGTACTCGCAGTAATCCTCAAACAATTTGAGTAAAGATGAAGATTAGAAAGCCAGTCATTTTGTTGTTTGTTGGTTTTATTTTTTTTTACGGGAGAATTAATCTACTCACAGGTGTCTCCCTCAGCGTTTTTTCTTTCTTTTCTTTTTTTTTGCGATGCGTCGGGAGAGCATCTGTCACAGAGGTCTATGGTCGTAAACTCGCTAGTCACCTGTCACTTTGAGCGCTGTATTCAATCTAGCAGCTTTCCTTTGCAGACACTCTCCCTCTCTGTCACACATGCCAATATTTGATTCTGACAACCCGGATGCTTTTTTATTTTTTTCTCAACTGCAGGAGATCTGCCAAATTATTTTGGGGAATATTTAAATAATGTATTTTTTAAAAAGGAAACCGCAGCATTTTTTTAATTTCAGTAATCAGCTGAAAGTGACGGTGTCCTGCTTATGACCCTGAAGTTAGCAGCAGATTTGCTACTTCTGGCATTATGGTGCATTCAAAAACCTCAGATTTTTGTGAAACATTGAAATACCTCGAAGTTTCGGTGACCTATTGTGGGGTGAATCCACAAAAGGATTGCACAGATTTTGCGGCCACCAAACCTGTGCAGTATTTAAATTTGTACACCAGTGCTAATATCGACACACAGATGAAGTGAAGTGTTGGCAGCTGCACTCACCTTCAGTGTCAGTTCTCATAAGTGGAAAACAGCACACACTGACGCAAACACACACACACACACACACACACACACACACACACACACACACACACACAGCTGTGGAAATCCAAGTGCAATTTTTTTTTTAAATTAAACAGTACAATCCCTGATGTGCAATGTGTCAAAATATGTGCAATACGCTTAGTACTATGATTCCTATTTATGGGGTTTTTTCTAAATATTTACATTGTTTATAGTGCCTACCCTTCCTTATATGCTCTCTTTTTCCTGCTGTCCCCTTTTTGCTGCTGTAACAATGTAAATTGTGGGACTAATAAAGGTTTATCTTATCTTATCTTAGATAGAGTGAAATTATTACCATCTGCAGTGAAAACTGCTGGTGAAAACTGTGTAGACACAGATGCACAGATTATTTCCTTCCGTGAAAAACGTTGCCACTATTGCCAGCCCTCTACACCAGCAGACACAGAAGGGCCAGGTGTTACAGTGGGGGTAGGACTGTTCCTGTGCCTTCACAAAGCTGCGGTGGCACTCATCGAGGTCCCTGTGCTGGCCTATCCAGACCTGCGGCGACCTTTCATCGTCAGCCGCTCCTTCAGCCGGCCTGAGAGAAACTACTGTGTCACCCGTCGGGAGCTGCTGGCCATCATCCAGGGCCTCTGCCATTTCCGTCCATACCTCCGTGGATATATTTGACCCCTTTCCGGCCACAGAACGGGGCAACCGCCACATCCTAGCAGCCATGGACTACTTAACCAAATGGCCCAAAGCCTACGCTGTTCCTGACCAGAGTGCCGCCACCACTGCCGCACGCCTGGTGGACGAGATGTTCTGTCGGTTCTGGGTGCCGGAGGAGCTGCACAGCGACCAGGGCCGGAACTTTGAAGCTCAGATGTTTGCAGTGGTCTGCCACCAGCTGGGCATTAAAAAGACCCGGACAACGCCGCTGCACCCACAGAGTGACGGATTGGTCGAACGTTTCAACCGCACCTTGACGACCCAACTCGCTATTCTGATGAGCCACCAGCAGCGAGATTGGGATCTTCATTTGCCCTTGGTCCTTTGGGCATATTGGACAGCGGTGCAAGAATCCACCAAGTGCACTCCGGCAGCCTTCATGTTTTGACGCGAGCTCTGCATCCCCGTGTACTTGGCCCTCTCCTGAACCAGAGGTGGCCGGGGAGCCTATTTTCACCACCTTCGGGAGCGGCTCCAGGCGGTGCATGTACCAACCAGGCAGGCTCTCACCAAGCTGGGTCCCGTCAGAAAAGGGCTTACGACCAGTGCGTCAAAGGGGAGGATTTGGCCTCCGGGGCACAGGTGTGTCTACAGCCCGGAGAGGAAGAAAGGCCTCTCCCCGAAGCTGATGAGCCACTGGGTGGGACCCTGTACTACCCTAGAGAGACTGTCTGATGTGGTGTACAGGATGCGGCTGATCAAAAGGGTGGTGGTTCTTCATCGTGATCGGCTTGCTTCCGACCGACCCTTGGTTCCGTATGAGGGTGAGTCAGGGGGAGAGGGGCAGCCTCCAGTCTGTGCCTCGCCACGGAAGCAGCCGAGGGGCCTCCTGGGCGGGCCCAGTGACAGCGTCAGCTTCCCCAACACCTTAGAGACTTTGTGGTGGACACATGGGTTTCTGGGGAAAGCTTACCAGCCAGGTGGGGGCAAGGTAAAGTGTTGGGGAATAGAGGGGGGGTCGGAGATTTCCCAGCATGCATGTACTTGTATGTGTTAAGATTGTTGCACCAGGAGTGAGAGTGTGTGTGCCATTAGTAACCTGCCTGCAATTATAACAATGTGGTGAATACTTGCTGAGCACTCTGAAGAATAAAGATTGCGCTTGGTTGTGAAATCAAGTCTCCTGCCTCTTACTTGCTTGAAGAAGCCCTAGCTTGCTACAATATTAAACAGCACGTAAAACCCAATTTTGGATTTGTCAAAACTTTCTTTTATTCATGAACACACAGACCATTTCAGACCAGGTCTCGATAAAAAATGGCTTTACCTAAAGCTCGACTAGATTATAATAAGCCTAAACAGAATCTCAAACCCTATTTCAAATTTATTCTATTTGTTATTTTTATTTTATTATTTGTGAAAACAAGAAAAACAGTGGATTTCATTTTTTTTTTTCCCACATGGACCAGTCACGCTCAATCTCTCGAAGATGCTGTGGGATTTTTTATTTTTCATTTTATTTTTAAAGACTGCTCAGCGGGACCACTCCGTCTCTCCAACGGAGTGGGATGGAATGGAACTCTCATAAGCACCATAACTGAGTATATAAATAGGTTAATAAGGTAATAGATATTATAGGCCCGCTTAAAATGCAACACAACATTTAATTTAAAAAAAATCCAGGAGAAAGGGGTCCTTGGCCTGAAAAAGATTGAAGACCCCTGCTTCAAAGGATAGGTTTGCTTGTTTGTTTCCATCATGCCTTATTCAAATGTGGTTTCCATCATTTAGAACTGTTCATAGCACCACCTCACTGAAGGCTTTACTATGGAGAAACATACTACTCTGCTCTCCCTTACCCCTCTGGTTTTAATTTTTTTTCTGACAGAAAACTCTTAGATTTACTTATATATGATTATTTATTTTGCATCGTTTGTTCGTGAATTTCGCAGCTATTTGAAGCTTCAACGTGAGGTCATATCTGATGCCGGTTTGAAATGTGAAACATTTCATGTGAGCATGAAGAAAAGCCATGCTTGTGTGGTGATGTGGTTTCAAGGTACTCAAAATTGTATTTCTCTGTAAATTGTGCAATTGTGATATGTCGATCATGTAAAACTGTCAGTCGCCATTGGCTTGTCGGCTCTTGCTTGCTTGTTCTTCCCCGCTGGCTAACTCTTTAAAACACCTCTTGGAGAAATAATAGATCACTGCCATTAATCACAAAACACTGTATTTATGAAAGAAAAAGCATATAGCTCCCACTTGGACTGCTTCCTATGGAAGACTCGACAAATACACTTTTTTTTTCTACCAGAAGTCCTTTGCTTTGCTTTTGACAATCTTTGCACAAAGCACTTCCTTTAATTATAGAATTCTTTTAGCATTGGATGGTTCAAAATTGCGATGGCTGGGTAAAGAGTGTGAAATATACAATATATCCTCAAGGGTGTTGTTGTCTAAAAAGGGATAATAACACTTTGTTCATAATGTGAGCTCTCCATCTCAAAGGTGTTAACCGCTGATGGTGAAAACATTGAACTAACTGCTTGGGGTCCAGATGGACAACAGTTTAACCATAATTACATAAAGTGGACGGTGGTTAAAATACACAAGAGGGAAGGGCAAAATCAGTAACAAAATCACTGCTCTGGTCGTAATTCTGAATGAGTTCAGCTTCACAGCAAAGTAAATAAATAAATAAAAGAATTGGGCATGGGCGATTTCCCTGATTTGTTATTGATGATAATGGTGATGGAGAGCACTGTATAACACGTCGGTCCAAAGTCTCCCATATGTATTCATTTTGACTGACATGTTTCCCTGAAGGCCATAGCATGTGATTTACATCATTTTCATACTCATCAAACCATTCAGTGAGCCCTTGTGCCATGTGGATGCGGCCAGAGTCCACTCCCATCAGGCTGGAAATGTTTCATTATAGGATGACAGTTGAACACATGAGCCATCATTACATTTACATTTACATTTAGTCATTTAGCAGACGCTTTTATCCAAAGCGACTTACAAGGGAGAATAACATTCAAGCTACATTGCGACAGTGACATTAGTGTAACAATAAGTACTGCTAAGTAGTGCTAAGTAATTGTAGGTTAGGAGAGGAGGTACTCACTGAAGAGCTGGGTCTTCAAGTGCTTCTTAAAGACAGAGAGGGAGGTCACTGCTCTGGTCATTTCTTGCAGCTCGTTCCACCAACGTGGAACTACAAATGAGAATATCCTGGATTGCCGTGGCTGTATAGCCGACGCTCATTTGACGAGCGCAGCATCCGGGGGGCAACATGTGCTCCTACAAGAGCATTTAAGTAGGCGGGAGCATTCCCAGCAATCACTCTGTAGGCCATCATCTCATGATCATGTTGCCTGGTTGTATGGAGATGCTTCGATCCAGTGTTTAGCTAGTCTGTTACCGTTTTCAAAGTCCCCGTCGCAATGTAAAACATCAACTCCAGTGCTGGCACAGTGCTAAAACCAAGTGTGGAGATAGGTCTGGCTATTCGAGACTAGGTCACTGCTGATCAAGTTATGTTTGTCTTTTTTACTAGTAAAAGTTGTATCACATAGTCCACATACACTTATCAGCCACAACATTAAAGCCACTGACAGGTGAAGTGAATAACATTGATCATCTCGTTACAATGGCACCTGTCAAGGGGTGGGATATTCGGCAGCAAGTGAACAGTCCGTTCTTGACATTGATGTGTCGGAAGCAGGAAAAGTGGGTAAGCATAAGGATCTGAGAGACTTTGACAAGGGCCAAATTGGGATGGCCAGACGACTGGGTGAGAGCATCTCCAAAACGGCAGATCTTGTGGGGTGTTCCCAGTATGCAGTGGTTTGTACCTACCAAAAGTGTCCCAAGGAAGGACAACTGTTGAACAGGCAACAAGGTAATGGGTACCCATGGACTCATTAATGTGCGTGGTGAGCAAAGTCCAGCCTATCTGGTCTGATCCCACAGAAGAGCTACTGTAGCACACATTGCTGAAAAAAATTCGATAGAAAGGTCTCAGACCACACAACGCATCGCAGATTACTGCAAATGGGGCTATGTAGCCGCAGACCGGTCAGGGTACCCATGCTGACCCCTATCCACTGCCAAAAGTGCCTACAATGGGCACAGGAGCGTCGGAACTGGACTGTGGAGCAATGGAAGAAGGTGGCCTGGTCTGATGAATCACATTTTCTTCTACCTTGTGTGGATGGCCGGGATTAAGGTCTGATTCGATTGAGCATCTGTGGGATGTGTTGGAACTACAAGCCCAATCCATGGGGGCCTCACCTCGCAACTTAAAGGATCTGCTGCTAACGTCTTGGTGCCAGATACCACAGGACACCTTCAGTGGTCTTGTGGAGTCCATGCCTCGACAGGTCAGAGCTGTTTTGGCGGCACCTACATAATATTAGTGGTTATTTGTAGTGGTTTTAATGTTGTGGCTGATTGGTGTACGTCTTATATTCTTACATTTGCCGTTTTTTGAGGGGATTTAGCCATTTTAATGCCAGGGCTCGCCTCCTCACTACAAAGGTTCCACCAAAACAAGTTCCTACCCGACACTATTTTGCAAGGTCACCTTCGTTGCATCCTGGGCTTAGCGCCGTCCAAGACGATTGTGATTAGTTTAAAAAAAAATTCAAACAAGACAGGGTTTTTTTTTCCGTGTACCAGAACGACAGTGTGTTGAGCTAGACCTTTCTCTAGTACTGGTACAGTGCTCAAACGAAGTGTGTAGGTCTGGCTATGCAAGATTGGTTTAGCTAATTTATTTAGCTCGCTAAGTGTTAGTCAGATGACTATGTTTTATTGTTTTGTAACCCCTATGCCGTTCAATGTGTTGTTTTGTCTTTTTTTATTTATTTTTATCTATTTTTTGTCGTGACCGTTGATGATATTCCTCCTTTCAGAGGTAACAATGCAAAACAATGAATGTTTAATGTTGGATTTGCCCTTCGCACCACAATGTGGAGTGGCTCTTGTGAGGTGTCCACACACACACACACACACACACACACACACACACACACACACACACACACACACACACACACACACACACACACACACACACACACACACACACACACACACACACACACACAGGCATTATGACCACATTAAGAATTCAAATTGCACTTGTTAAAATGTATATAACATTATATATTTTATTGAACTATTAAATTATTAAATGACTTGTTTACGGTGCACCACTCCCAACAGGGAGAATAGTTTGTAAATAAACCACATTAACAATTGTTGATCAGTCTCAGAAGGATTGGTCCTCTTGGTCCATTACATTTACTACTGTATTCATCTCTTAAGGAAGACGGTGTCACGACCAGAACTGGGAGACTCCCAAACGCACGACACAGGGAGACGGAAGGCAGGCAAAGGATGTTTATTAGCCTGGACGGTGGAGCTGGCCGGGGGCACCCGGTCAGGTTGGGATGGAGCAGGGCTGGGCAGGGACGATGACGACCAGGAGAAGGGGTCCAGGATCCGGGTGGAGAGACCGGGAACCAGGCTGGATGGAGATAGACGAGCAGCCTTGGTCGACGAGCAGAGACAGGCAGGTAAACCGGGCTGGCTGGATTTGGAGAGACAGACTGGGTCGACGAGAGGAGACAAGCAGGTAAGGGGAAGACGAGATAACGAGAGATAAACTAGGAACTAGAAATATTCACTAGGAACTTGGAACTTGGAAGGGAGCCAATAGCGATACAACTCGTGTAAGCTAGTTGACAGTCTGGCAAATAATGACTGGGAAGCTGGGACTTAATACTGTGCTTGAGTATCAGGCTTGAGTAGGGAGCTGCAGATGGGGCAAGGGCGGCCTCTAGTGGCGCTGGGAGGCCGTGGGCCTAACAGACGGACAGATAACTTCTTTCCAATAAATGCATTTATTTTATCGCGCTAATCTTCTTGAATAAATAAAATATTAGTAAACATATGAAATAATAGTAAAATAAATGATCAGGATATTAAAATGGTTAAGAAAAGAAATGATAAAGAAATAAACAAATGAATGTAGGATTTAAAAATGGTCACACTAACTCAGAAACAATAGTGAGGTGGGAAGTTATGTGACTCTTTCATCAAAATAATAAAACAAGACATGCTAAGGGGCAGTTAACTTCTCTAAAGGCGTAATGAATTAAATTTGACACATTAACCCAACAAAAAAGGCCCCCAACAAATAAGGAAGCTGCAACCTGCAATGGAACTCTTTATTAATTCTTAAATCGTCAAGAACTGCTGCAATAACTCTGTCCTTTGGACGGCCTGTAGGATGACAAAAGCATCGTTTTTTTGTGTAGAGAACCGCCACCAATCCCCTTCTTTGGTGAACTATTTTACCATGTTTGGGTCTATAAACAACTAATCACTACTCCAAGAGAGGCAGAATCACCAATCACCATGGGTGGAACAAATTAACATAGAATCAAACAACAACTGGTACACGAAAAAAAACAAATATCGGACGACATGTTTCGAAAAAACAGAGATAATTAGGTCCAGGAAAACTCAAACAGCAATTGGGCACGTGGCCTCTTCCTGTCATAGTTATGGCAGTCAATGAGGCAGAAAAGGAGAGGGATGCAACCAGGAGGCTGCTGGGGTGCGTTTGTATGCCTGTAATGGCTGTGTGTGTGTGTGTGTGTGTGTGTGTGTGTGTGTGTGTGTGTGTGTGTGTGTGTGTGTGTGTGTGTGTGTGTAGTGTCCACCGATGAGTGCACAGGACTTGTCGAGACACACACGAGTACAGGACTTATCCTAATTGGTCTGGTGTATAAGGTTGGTACTATGTCGTGGTGCCTCCAATCAGCAGAAAGGGCCCTGAAGCCACCCCTGAGTCCCGCAGCCCCATAAACACACCACGGCTGCAAGAAAGCGCCAAGCACCCCGTCCTGCAGCCACAGAAGACCCCTGGCCCCCAGAGAAGCCGGAAGCCCATGGATCAACCCCCCACGCTCGGCCCCGAGGAGCATAACCCAGTCCCAGGGAGCACGAGGAGAACTGCACCTCTGAGGCAAACACATACACCCCACCCCCATGTGCAGGCTCAAAACACAGCCGCAGGTAGGAGAAACCGCAACAGTGGAACCTGAACAGGGACTCTCCAGCACAGGAAAGAGACACAGAGGGGCCGTCAGAAGACGCCCTGGAGCCCCAGCGGGTCAACGGGCGGCCCCAGCAACAACCCTCTCCTGACTGGCAGCAGCAGCACCTAGGGGTCTGGCGGAGGACTGGTGGAGAAGCAGCTGCTTCAACCACGATGGGTAACCGTCTGCAGCTAGCTCCTCCACCCAGCAGCCACTGCTGAGACCATCCAGCAGCCCAGCATCCAGGCTACTCCTTCATGCAGCCCCCGCAACAGCCAAGTCCGGCCACACCTTCACCAACCAGCGCAGCAGCCATAGGCCCCACGCTCAGGAATGGAGTTTGTTGTCGCCCTGGGGGAAATCGGTCGACCGTGCTGCTCTAGGGAACAAGGTCCTCTGGAAGGGGACCTGTTAATTTTTTTTTGGACATTTGTTTGTATAAGGTATGGGAGCCCTGTTTCAGAGTCCGGTGTTTTTATTATTTAAGGTATTGGAACCCTCTGTCAGAGTCTGTCATTTAAAGGTGTAGTAATACTGTGTCAGAGTGTGCTTTAAAAAAAGGGGGCTGTAGGCTGTGGCTAGGAATTCTTCCTGGCCTCAGTTTGGTGTTGCTCGGTGGTTAAGCTAATGAACAAGAGGTTAAAACCCCCATCCTCACACACACTCAAGATAGGAGCCCTTTTATGACATGTTTGATCAATAGGCGAAGCGCAACCAAATCAACGCAGGGGTGCAGCAGGCCGGTGAGCAGCCATGCAGACCCCCATGGTCGGACCTGACCATGCCATAGCACACCCACCTCCTGTATCCGGAGGCACCCAACCTACAGCGACCAGCCATGGGCGCAGAGCGGTCCGCCATGCACCTCTGCCAAGCCAGAGCGCCCCACATCAGGCCCCTGATCAGCCCCCGACCACCACTCCTGCGGACCACAAAACACAGGGCGGCAGACACCCCCCCCACCTACAGCTCACCCCCCAGTAACGAGCACCCGGTGCACCGAGAGCGCCAGAGGACAGGTACCCAGGCAGCCAGTGCGACGACAGGAGTCCGCCCCCCCAACGCAGGAGACTACATGGGGAGCCCTGCGCCGAGCACACCCGGCCAGGCACAGATCCCCGCCTGGGTCACAGGACCAGACGGAACGCCTAACCAGCCCCAGCATGATGGGCCACCCCCCCCACGGGACGCAGAAGGACATACAAGCACCACCACCCGCACGCGGAGAGGGGGACCCCAGTGGCGCGCCGACCTGCTGACCACGGGGCCAAGACCCGAACCCACACCCCCCGCCCCCAACTCGAGCCCCAAACCCGCAACCACGCCTCAAACCAACACACAGACACCAGCCGCAGGCACCCCGTCGGAGCATCCCCCACCCCCTGAGACAATTGTTACAGCGATCAAAATGGGTTGGCGGTGTTTAAGTCGTGGGTCAACTGAGGAGAGGTCACAGAGGAGAATATCCTCCAGAAACGTTGCCTTGGCGTGCTGCATTCCCAGGTACGTTGCACGGGAGCGGTGGTGATCTCCGTTCTCCCTGCTGTGTTTGCAGTCCGAGTACGCCCTCCTCCATGTTCGTTTGCTTCCAAATGAAAGACAAAAAATAATGGTGAGATAACACTACACTGCCTCACCAAACGGTACTGGAGTCAATGACTCACACTAAGTTGTACAAGTTAGGAACCCGAAAGCTGAAACTGTTAATGCTGTGAATTTCAACAAACTCGAGTAGGATCCTTCTTACGCAAAGTAAGAAAACAGGAAAAGATGAAGGAGGGCTGCGGTTATATACCCCAGTTATTTATGCGGGGGTGGGACAGAAGTGAGTCTTTGATTGCATTTCATGATATGGTGATCAGTCCCATGAGTAATAGATTGCAGTTCCTGTGCTATAGGAACATAAGCGGCAACTGGTGGTCAGAGCTAAGTGGTTTCTCTAAATGCCACTTAGATATTATTAATATACTGTATATAAAATATGGAGGCACCTTCTATATAGCTTCAAAAGATGCTAACATATTGTGCAAAATTTGAAAAATAGATTACCTGCAATTTAATTAAACATTGTTTGATGTCCCTCAGGGATATAATAATTACATGCCGTTCATTAATAAGCGTAATCCTATAAATTTGCTGCCACATAAGGCTAGGGCAAGTTCCATATATAGTATTTAAATTTTGAAAGGTGATTCTATACCTTTCATGAAGAGGTGATTGTTAAAGGAGCTCGGTCTAACACTGAACTACTGAGGTAAGACCGGGGAAGACCTGGCTGACGCGCTCGATGTTAAAAATGCTATGCTCACTTGATTGCCCTGTGCTAAACAAAACAAACGCATGTAGACAATCTTGATGTGGAAATCCAAAGTGGTCCATTTATTCCCATACAGCACATTGTCCACAGCAGTTCCATCATCATAGCAACAAGGGGCCGTGCGCAAGCGATCAAAAACCCTTTGCTCTTCCGGGTCAAACACCTGCCAACAACATGGTTTTTCCTACCTATATATCTGAGATCAATTTGCAGACATGTGCCACTTAGTGTTACACAAACGAAATTACAACATGAATACAAAACAGCATTTTGGCTTACAGTGATTTTGGGAACCTAAGTGGGTCATTCTACAGAGAAGCTCTACAGAGCTCTACCTTCATCAATTGACCAGTGATTTGCATTGGCGTAAATAATAAAATATTGTAATATGATATATATAATAGGGCTGTCAATCGATTCAAAGATTTGATCGCGATCTATTGCATGACTGTCCATAGTTAAGCACGATAAATCCCATAGTTAATCACACATTTTTTGTCTTTTGAAAAGGTAGCTTAAAGGGATATTTTTCAAGTGTTTAATACTTTCAACAAGGGAGTGGACAAATATGCTTGCTTAATGCAAATGTATGTTTATAGGAAATCAATTAACAACCCAAAACAATGACAAATATTGTCCAGAAACCCTCAAAGGTACTGCAATAGCATAAAGAAATATGCTCAAATCACAACATGGCAAACTTAAGTCCAGTAGCTTTGTCTATGTAATGTGTTCTTTTACCCTTTTTTTCAACTTTGTTTTCATTTTTAAACATTTTCTACTGCACACATTGTGTAGATCTCTTTTTAGTCTATGTATATGGCTTTTTCTTATCTTCAAGACGGACATCCCTGTCCGCTCTCACAGTAGTGAATCCTGGTAAATCCACATTAGTGTCTGTAGTCTTGCTGGTTGGCCACGTTTCTGTGAAACAGTAAACTACACTCCCGAAACAGAACCGGATGCTGATTATTGATTTATGTAAACGTTTTAGTCAGCGAGCCTTTTATTTCCCTTTTAATCAAAATTGTTAACTATATATAGTATAGCAAATATACATGTTTATATATTAAGATTAAGATAAAGATAAAGGTACTTTACTAATCCCCAAAGGGAAATTCTAGTTTTACAGTAGCAATGACAAACAGTACATGACAAAACACATAATTTACAAAAACACACATTGATTTTGAATCAATTACTATATATATGTGTATATATATATATATATATATATATATATATATATATATATATATATGCACACACACACAAAAACATATATACCGATACACACACATATACACATATACATATGTGTATATCCATATACATACTGTATAAAATAACTAAATATATAAAAAAATTGAAATAATAATAATAATATCAATTGAATATAATATAATTTAGCTTAGTGAAAGGTAAAGCTTAAAAGTGGAAGTTAAATATAAAGTTAAAATGTACCTTGTGCATTGCCATTCAGAGGAGGAGTTTCCTCTCCTGGCACAGAGGCATTGTAGGTGGCTATTGTGGTTTTCCGGAATTGCCTCCTGTAACGGTTCTTTTTAAGAATGGGGAATCTTTATTTGTCACATGACCGCACTAGAACACATGCGTATACACACACACACACACACACACACACACACACACACACACACACACACACACACACACACACACACACACACACACACCCTGGCTTGTCCTTCCTCCGGGGGGGCAGCCAGGAGCAGTGGGCAGCATTCGTCGACGCGCCCGGGGACCTGGTACCAAGTGTCCATCGCTGGTCAGACGATGGTGATATATACATGTTTTTTGTGGGGGTCCTTACTGATGGTAGGTGGAGGAAACCCCATGTGAGCATGGGGAGAACATACAAACTCCACACAGAAAGGCTCCTATTTAGGAGATAACCCGCCGGAGCATGGTGCCAACAGTGCCCCAGGCGGGAATCGAACCCAGGACCTTCTTGCTGTGAGGCAGCAGTGCAATGCAAATTATTGCAGGGGGGCTGAAGGAGCCTCTGCCTGAAGACTCTCTGTTGTCTCACCAGTAGGTTGTGTAGGGGGTGTGCAGTGTTCTCTATTATGCTGAGAAGCTTATATAACATCCTTCTCTCCACAACCAGCTCTAGGGGCTCCAGAGCATCCCCCAGCACAGAGAAGCCTTCTTTATCAGTTTGTTCAGTTTCTTGGAGCCTCTGGCTCTAATGCTGCTGCCACAACAGATGACTGCAAAAAAATTGCATTAGCCACAAGATTCAAGATTTCAAGATTCAAGATTTTTTATTTGTCACATACATATACATACTTCCATACATATATGCAGTGAAATGTAATGCAACGCCCGGTGATAGCACACAATATGTCCTAGGAAAAAATAGAAAATAAAATAAAAAGTAGAAAATTCCTTTCTAATAGACCGACTAACTGACTCCTAAAAATATATAGAATAAAATACAATAAAAATGAATTGAAATAAGATGGAATAGATAGAAGGAATATGCCTATGTATATACAGATATGTGCATTTAAAGTGGCATGTGAATTAAAGTGGCATGTGAATGTGAATAGTGAGGTAGTGTTTGGGATAATACAGCACAGTATACAACAGCACGGCGCAGCAATACGGCATCACGAACAACCCTGAACAGTGATACAGTATGCGGTACAGTATGCTACATACAGTACAGTAGGTAGTGGAGCCTAGTGTATGGCTCAGTTAGGACCCCTGGTGAGGTCAGCGTTGACAGTTCTAATGGCGTGCGGGAAAAAACTCCGTCTCAGTCTCTCTGTTCTCGCTGTGTGACTGCGGAGGCGCTTGCCTGACCGCAGCAGCTGAAACAGTCCGTTGTTGGGGTGATGAGGATCCTTCATGATCCTACGGGCTCTGCTACTACACCTCCTGGTGTATAACTCCTGCAAGGGGGGGAGGGTAGTTCCAGTGGTACGTTCAGCTGAACGCACCACCCTCTGCAGGGCCCGCCTGTCCTGGGCAGTACAGTTCCCAAACCAGGCAGTGATGTTGCCTGTCAGGATGCTCTCCACTGCTCCAGAGTAGAAGGACTTGAGGATCCTCACCGAGACTCGGAATTTCCTCAGCTGCCTGAGGTGGTAGAGACGCTGCCTCGCCTTTCTCACCAGAGTGTCTGTGTGAACAGTCCATGTTAAGTCCTCTGTGATGTGGACTCCCAGATATCTGAAGCTGCTCACCCTATCAACAGAAGTCCCATTAATCCACAAGGGCGCGTGCGTCCTCGATTGTGATCCACGCCTAAAGTCCACAATCAGCTCCTTGGTTTTGCTGACGTTCAGGTGAAGGCTGTTGTCCTGGCACCAGAGTGACAGGTCAGCCACCTCCTCGCGGTAGGCCTTCTCATCGCAGTCGGTGATCAGGCCCACGACCACGGTGTCGTCAGCAAACTTGATGATGGTGTTGGAGCTGGACCTGGCCACACAGTTGTGTGTGTACAGGGAGTACAGTAGGGGGCTGAG
The DNA here is from genome assembly GCF_960531495.2 of Zeus faber. Lineage (NCBI taxonomy): Eukaryota > Metazoa > Chordata > Actinopteri > Zeiformes > Zeidae > Zeus > Zeus faber. The sequence goes on from NC_137192.1 coordinate 3,279,102, forward strand.
GACGCAGCCCTGGGGGGATCCTGTATTCAGGGTGAGGGAGCTTGACATGTACTTCCCCACCTTGACCACCTGGGGGCGGCCTGTGAGGAAGTCCAGGATCCAGGTGCACAGCGGACCATTCAATCCTAGCTCCATCAGCTTGACAGCCAGTCTGGTGGGAACTATGGTGTTGAAAGCTGAACTATAATCGATGAACAGCAATCTCACATAGGCCCCCTTCTGGCCATCCAGGTGCGTGAGCGTGGTGTGCATTACCTGGGAGACCGCGTCATCCGTGGATCTTTTCTGCCGGTACGCGAACTGCAACGGGTCCAAGGTGCGGGGGAGGAAGGCGCAGATGTAATCCTTAATCAGCCTCTCGAAACACTTCATGACCACCGAGGTGAGGGCCACCGGACGGTAGTCATTCAGGCAGGTTGCAGAGGCGATCTTCGGGACAGGAACGACGGTGGACCTCTTGAAGCAGGACGGGACCACTGATTCAGCCAGGGAGATGTTGAATATTGTGGTGAACACCGGAGCTAGCTGGTTAGCACAGGTCTTCAGTACTCGTCCAGATATGCCATCTGGGCCCGCAGCTTTCCTGGTGTTCACCCGCATCAAAGCCCTCCTGACCTCGACACTGAGAGTGCGCGCTCATCCCCAGCGGTGTAACTCCAATTAGCCGGCGAGCTAGCGGTGTTGCTGCCAGACTCGAACCGCGCATAAAAGGAGTTCAGTTGGTTGGCCAGGGAGGCGTCCACACTCGTGGCTGGGGAGGAGCTGCTCTTGTAGTTTGTTATTGTTCGCAGCCCCTCCCACAAGCGTCTTGTGTCCCCCCACTCCATCTGCAGCTCCACGGTGTCTCTGTACGTCCGTTTGGCGTCCCTCACCGCCATCCGCAGATTGTACGACGCCGCTTTGTAATTGTCCATGTTGCCAGATACAAGTCCGTCGTTGTAAGCGGCCGTGCGAGCATTCAGAGCACAGCGGATGGATTTATTAACCCATGGTTTCTGGTTTGGAAATATCCGAACTTTCACCGTGGGAACGATTTCATCCGCGAGCGTAGCCACGAAACTTACTACAGCCTCCGTAAACTCGCTGACGTCACTTGAACTTGTTTGGAACATGTCCCAGTCTACGTCAGTCAGAGCGTCCTGAAGCGCAGCCTCTGATTGGTCCGTCCACCGCTTCACTTCCCTCGTCATCACCAGATCCCGCGCGATCAGAGGCCTGTAAACAGGAAGCAGCGAGATCGCGGCGTGATCTGATTTCCCGAAAGCAGGGAGCGAGACGGGCTTGTATCCGTTCTTGTAAGGAGTGTAACAATGGTCCAGAGTTCTGTCTCCCCTGGTGGCACACGTGATGTGTTGGTGGAAATTCGGCAGAACTTTTTTAAGGTTGGCCCTGTTAAAGTCCCCAGTCACCACCACAGCCGCGTCGGGATGTCTGTTCGTGCAGAACCGACAGAGCTGCGTCGGTGTCCGCTTGCGGTGGGATATAAACGGCTGTAATGATGACCGTGCTGAATTCCCGGGCGAGATAAAATGGACGGCATAGTATGGTCAGCTGTTCCAGGTTCGGCGAGCAGGAGTGGGAGAGGAATTTGGTGTTGTTGGCGTTACACCAGCGGTTGTTTACCATTAGGCAGACGCCTCCACCTTTGGATTTCCCCGACTCTCCCGTTCTGTCGCCGCGGAACACGGAGAAGGCCTCGGCTGGACGTATGGCTTCATCCGGCACCAGTGGGTTCAGCCATGTTTCCGTCAGGCAGAGGACGCAACAATTCCTCGTGTCTCGCTGGAATTGAATCCTCGCTCGAAGTTCATCCATGTTGTTCTCCAGGGACTGGACGTTAGCAAGAAGGATGCTTGGCAGAGGTGGACGGTAAGGTTGCGTCCTCATTCTGACCCGAATGCCGCCGCGTTTACCTCGGTGCTTCCTCCGTGGGCCGGCTCGTGGAACAGCGACTCCATTTTTGTTGTTGTAGTTGTTGCGAGTGTTCCCGCGTAGGATTTCCGGCGGCCACTCTGCTCCCACAGATAAAAAGTCCCAAAGTTGTTCGTTTAGGGAAATTTTTATATCCATGAGTGCATCGCGGTCGTATGAGTTAATTGTTGTTGTTTTTCTGGCGAACATTGTGATAAAAAAAGGAAAAAAATACTAAAGAGTAAGAAAGTAACCGGAGCGCCGGCGCAGGCGACCGCTAGGGGCGGCGACACTATCGCCACAACAGACTGATAGAACATATGCAACATCTTGCTGTACACATTGAAGGACCTGAGTTTCCTCAAGAGGTAATCTGTTCTGTCCCTTCCTGTAGACAGCCTCAGTGTTGCATTTGCAGTCCAGTCTGTTGTCCAGGTGAACGCCCAGGTGCCTGTAGCCCTCCACTACCTCCACCTCTTCTCCCAGGCAGATACATAGTGTGTGTGTGTGTGTGTGTATGTATGTGTGTGTATATATATATATATATATATATAGTGGGCGTCTCTGCCCACAGGTAAGGGTCTATGAAGGGAGAGTCTTTCTGGCCATGGTGCGCCAACATGGCAAGAGTTTTTATTGTCACTTTAAACAACAAGGTATACTGGCCACAGGTATAAATAACAAAATGATGATAATTATAATAATGAGGTGGATAACAATCATCTTGGGCGCAGGAGGAATGGCGTTCCGGCACTGTGCTACCGACGAGCCTGTGCGCCCATCCCCTCTGCAAGATAGACAAACATTAAGAAAACTTGCTGCCTCGAGTTGGACCCAGCGCCGATTCGAGGCATTTTGGCGGCCGCAGGAAAGGGAACCGTGCTGTCGGGTGCAGCCAGAACTTGACCATGGCCCTTTGTCCGCCACATACCCCCACCGCTCGACTTAGGCCGGGGAGCCGTCCGGCTGACAGCCGACCCCCCCCCCCCCCCCTCCCACTCCCCCCTCCAGAGTGGGAGAGAAAGTCAGCCACGACCATCCGCGCCGCTGGCCTATGGACCACCTGAAGTCCATAGGCTGGAGAGCCAGGTACCGGAAGTGTGTGAAAGTGGTATAAGCCAAACGGCGTGGAGAACGCCGATTTTTCCTTAGACTCCTGAGACAAAGGAATCTGCCAGTAGCCCTTGGTTAAATCCAGTGTCGTTAAAAAATGAGCTGTACCTAAACAGTCGAGAAGTTCATTGACCCGGGGCATCGGGTAAGCGTCCAACTTGGTCACTGTGTTCACCCTTCGGTTTGCGACGCAGAACCGGACTGACCCATCAGGCATATTCACCAGCACGATGGGACTAGACCAGTCACTTGTGGACTCCTCTATTATGCCCATGTCCAGCATGGCCTCGATTTGCGCCTGCACGATCTTGCGTTTGTGTTCAGGCAGGCGATATGGCCGAGAGCGCACCTTCACCCCTGGGGTTGTCTCCACATGGTGGTGCAAGAGGGAGGTGAGGCCTAGCAGGGAGGAGAAAACATCAGACAAGCGATGCTGAAGTGCAGCTACATCTGCCCTCTGGAACAGAGAGAGATGGTCACTAAACAGGGCCGCGGTATGATCGGCCGCTTTTTGAACCTCCGGCCCCAACTCATCCCGCTCAATGACCGCTGTAACCAGAGCCACGGACGCCCCCTACCTCCATTCTTTTAAGAGGTTAAGGTGATAAATCTGTGTCGCCCCCTGCCTGTCAGCCCGTTCAACCTCATAATCAACCACGCTAACCTGTCACGTGACCACAAAAAGCCCCTGCCACTTCACAAGCAATTTCGAGCTGGACATAGGGAGCAACACTAACACCTTGTCTCCCGATGCAAATTGTCTGAGTCGAGCCCCCCTGTCGTATAAGAGGCGCTGACATTCCTGAGCCCGGAGCAAATTCTCCCGTGATAATGGCTGAATCAGGGCGTGTAACTTTGCTCTCAGGTCCATAACATACTGTATTTATTCTTAATGGTGCTAGGACCTTCCTCCCAGTTTTCTTAAATTAGGTCTAGCACCCCCCAGGGTCTCCTGCCAAAGAAGAGTTCAAAGGGAGAAAATCCTGTGGAGGCCTGGGGAACCTCCTGCTTTGCAAACAACAGGGGGTTCAACCACTTCCCTATTATGGCTATCGACATGAAAGAACTTTCGAATCATGTTTTTCAGCGTTTTATTAATCCGCTCCACCAGGCCATCAGTCTGGGGATGGTAAACGCTAGTCTGAATTGAGCGGACACCCAGTAACTCGTAAAGTTCCCGAAGTGTAAATAACATAAAGGTAGTGCCCTGGTCGGTCAGGATTTCCTTCTGAATCCCGACTTGGGAGATGACCTGAAACAGCGCCTGCGCCACACTTCTTAATACTGTGCAGGGGCACTGCTTCTACGGCCGGGTTGCAAAATTATACGGGCACTGTGGGCACTTCGGGCACTGTGGACACTGCGGGCACTGCAGGCGCTGCGGTCTAACGGTCCGATTAGGTCCATACCGAGCCTTTCGAACGGTACCTCGACTAGGGGGAGGGTTCTCAACGGTGCTCTCGGCGTAGTCGGCGGGTTGACTAACTGGCGCTCAGGACATGCAGCACACCATTTACGCACATCTGCCCAAATGCCCGGCCAATAGAAGCGGGCCATTATCCGCTGATTTCCCCTGACCAAGTTGACCGGTCATCGGGTAATGGTGAGCCACCTGGAAGAGCATTTCCTGGCGGCTCTTCGGCACCAACTACTGGGTTATCTCCTCTAGTGTCTGAGTGTCACGGCTCACTCGATATAACCTGTCCCTAATCACCGAAAAAATGCAGGTGAGTGAGGACAGCGTCTGGGCACATCAATACACCATAGATTTTAACTACCCCCTCAAAGGCCCCATGTCTCGCGACGGCTCCAGCGGAAAATCGTTGATAGGGAAGGTTAAACGGACTGGAAGAAATCCTACTTGGGTTCCCGCTACCCCTGCACCCATCGATGACCCCTCCTCTCCCCACATTTACCTACCGACCGTGAATGCACTCCCCCAGCCTTGTGTCAAAGCCTGGCCAATCCGTGCCCAAAGTCAGGGAGTGCGACAGGCGAGAACTAACCGCTGCCTGTACCCTATGCTTTTTTCCCTTGTAATAAATTTCAAGGTGGATATGTGTGAATATCCCCATGCACACAACGACGCCTCCACCAAAGTCCCGGGTCGAACCAGGCCTTGCTACAGGATCGTCTGCGGAGAGTCCAGCAAAGCCTGATGTCTACCCCCTTGTACCCGCTTTCCCACCCGGGGAGGGGTCCTGCTGGCCGGTCCACCTGGCCGAGTTCCATCTAAGGACAGTTGTGGCGGTTGTGGCCGGGCTGCCCCCAGTGTCGGCATCCGTGCCCAGACGTCTGCGCAGCTCCCTGATTTCCCGCAGCAGCACTGCCCTGGGAGCTGAGGGGGGACAGAGAGGGGACAGCACGGGAAGAGCAGAGAGCGTCCCGCAGCACCACAGAACCCGACGAATCCCGCGTAGGTCCTTGGGTCGGATGTAGCGTCCCCCCGGACCTTGTCCTCTAGGGGATCGGGACGGGCAGGGGACCTGGCGAATCCCACGTGGGTCCTGGGGACAGAAGTGCCCCCCCGGACATTTTCCTCCAAGGAGCTGCTATGGACAACGGACCCAACGAATCCCATGTGGGTCCTTGAGTCGGACGCGGGTCTGATCCTCTGGCCGGCTCCCGGTCGTCGGTGGACGGACATGTTGGCACACCAAGGCCAAATTGTCACTTTAAACAATACAGTAATAACAATACAGTAACATTAAGAAAACTCCCTGCCTCGAGTCAGACCCAGCGCCATGCAAGCATTGATTGGCCGATTCGAGGCAGCCTCGCGGAAAAGGGAACCGTGCTGTCGTCCGCAGCCGGTGGTTGACCATGCCCCTTTGTCCACACATATGTATATATATATATATATATATATATATATATATATATATATATACTGTATATGCACTATGTATAGTATATATATAAATATATATTCGCATACTATATATACTATATATATATATAGTTTATAGTACTATAAACAATATACATGGTACTATATACTATATATATCTATATACTGTATACAGTATTGTGCAAAAGTTTTAGGCACTTTAGATGTTTCACAAAAACATTCGGACTGGAAACAAATAGTCAGATAACTACTAATTTGCTGAATCTGGAGAGACGCTGAGCCTCGCTTTGTATGCGCTCCACCATCTTCCACAAAGCTAAGAGTGGTACAAGACCAATCAAAATCATCAATTGAATGTCAATTGTAATCGAACAAAACACAATATCCGTAACGGATAGTCGTTTCATATTGTTATCGTTATGTGTACGCACTTGACTGGGAAAACAGTTGTCAATTTCAATGAGGAAGACGGACACATAAACACATACAGTATATTCAGACAAGGTAATTCAAATATACATATTTAATATGTATTTTTTTCTGAGCAGACTAGCTCCAATGCATACACCAATCAGCCAAAACATTAAAACCACCACCAATAACCGCTAATTTTGTGTTGGTCCCCCTCATGGCGCCAAAACAGCTCTGACCTGTCGAGGCATGGACTGCACAAAGGGAGTTCAAAGGGAGCTCTCAGGCCTGTCACAGAGACCCTCAGGTACGCATCGTACCTTGAGAGCTTTTCTTCCTTTTACCTTGCCCTAAAACCTGGTTGGAGGACCACCGTTTAAAAATCCCTCCTTCCAGCTCGAATAACCATTTTGGACCGAGTCAGTTTTCCTGCATTGAATGAACGCCACCGACATTCCACCCGACAACTATACACCAAGCCTGCGTTAACTCCTGCAGAGCATATGAGCCGCACTCTGCCGTTCTGTGACCCTCCTCCGCATTTCGGACCAGACAGCCCCTGGGAATCCTGAGCCGATCCGGTAACAAAGGCGAATGAATCCCGGAGCCCGAGGAATCCCAGGGCGAGGAGTGCGGGTCGTGTGTTCGGCGCGCCACTGGGGTTGCCTGCCCCGTGGGTGGGGTGACTGGGCTTGCGTGTCCTTCTGCAACCCGTGGGGGGGTTGGCCCATCATGCTGGGGCTGGCTAGGCTTTCCATCTGGTCCTGTCAACCGGGGTCCTGAACCTGGCTTGGTGTGCTCGGCGCAAGGCTCACCATGTGAGTGTGCTAGGGCACGGTCGGGTCCGCATGGTCGTTCCCCGGCCTGCTGCACCCCTCCATCGATCTGGTCACGCTTTGCATATCTCTGCCATTGCCAAAACTCATACTCAGTACATACACTACACAATTGGCCTAGGGCTTGCAGGATGGGTGGGGTGCAAGCTATGTAGGTGGAGATGCGGCGGACGGCTGCCATCTTGCCTGTGACGCTCCTGCCCCAACGTGCTTCTCGTCCGTCCTGAAATTTTAATCCCACTCATGTCTTGGCGGCTTGCACCTGGTGGCTTAAGGTGAGCTACGACCTGGTGGGGCTGCAGAGAGTGCCGCCGGGTGCCTCTCGGGGTCCCTGGGGGGGCTGCTTGCTGTTGTGGGTGTGGGTTGGGCTGTGGGGGGCAGCTGTTGGCCTTCTGCTCCTGCTGCGCAGCTTCTCTGCAATGGAGTGTTGGTTTGTTGGCACAAGGCTGGGCCATGTATTTGTATAAATGTGGTTTGGTTCTATGTTTAGTTGTCTAACCCGTGGTGATTCTCCCCCTCTTGGAGTAGTGATCAGTTGTTTATAGTCCCAAACATGATTAATAGTTCTCCAAAGAGGGCGGTTGGTGGTGGTTCTCTAAACCAAAAACTGTGCTCTTGTCATCCTTCAGATCATCCACAGGACAGAGTTTTTGCAGCAGTTCTTGATGATTGAAGAATAAATAAAGAATTGCATTGCGGGTTGAGATGCCCAGCATGCTGACAGCACAAGTAAAAAAAAAAGAAAAGAAAAAACACAAAAAAACACAAACAAACACAAAAAAACAAAGGCGAATGACTCATCTGAGCCGATACGGTGATCCAGACAAGACGAACTGGTGAGCCCGGAACTCTGGTAAAACATGTTGAAGTGATGGTTTGGCACGGCGATAATCTCTTTATTTCGTTATTCAGTTTAGAACACATAGTTGAGCCCTACAATCCCTCTCAGTCAATCTCTCCCTCTTTTCATAGAAACCACCATTTCATTTCCCAGATATGTGTTTGGGTTTTAACATACTTTAACTTTGTTTTTCTACCTTAATAATTTTTACCATATTATAGAAATCATTTATTAAATATTAACATTCATTGTTTGATTGAGAAGTAGTCGTGTATTTATCTGATCATGATAATGTCCTGATCGTGTGGGAATTTCTAAATGTAAAAGAACCGCTTCCCTGAGAGCTGAGGACCTTTGTCGCCGCCTGTGCGGCAATAAACTTACTTTAGAATTTCCAGGTTTTATCAAAACCTGCTGGCGCCCAAACTTAACTAAAATATTATTATTAATTTTTGGTTCCTATCCCACTACATCAGCATTAACTTTTTCAGCAATTTGTGCCACAGTAGCTAGCTCTTGGACCAGATGGGCTAGACTTTGCTACTCATGCGCATCAATGAGCTCATTGGTGCCCATGACCCTGTAGCTGGTTCACCGATTGTCCTTCCTTGGACCACTATTGGTAGGTACTAAACACTGTATACCAGGAACACCCCACAAGACCTGTCATTTTGGAGATGCTCTGACCCTGCTTCCAACACATCAACTTCCAGAACTGGCTGTTCACTTGCTGCCTAATATATCCCACCCATTGAAAAGTGCCATTGTGACAAGATGATCAATGTTATTCACTTCACCTATCAGTGGTTTGAATGCTGTGGCTGATCAGTGTATGTTGCCATGGCAACATAGTCAGCATCTTTTCTAGTGGGAACTAAGGAACCCGCTTATACCAGAAGTTACTGGAGTCAGGCTCACAGAATTTTGCCTCTTACAGTGTAAGCGACATTTAGGGAATACCCCTCTGGTGTTCATACAATCCTGTTTCTTTGAGATGGGAGAGCAAATTTATTTTTTAAGAGAAAGAAAGAAAACTTTTGAAAGAAAACAATTGAGAAAGCCTTTTTTTGTATATATTTTATTCACCAGTGGTCAATTTACAACTGTTGAATTGAAACAAAAACATATTATTCCATATGATTATAGAAGCACAGTCATTTGAAATGTGAGCTAAGCTGTGAATGTTATTCAAAGACATTTGCATCTGAATTTGATGTTCCAACTTTGTTCATGCTGTCCAACAGATTAAAAAGAATAGAGACAGTTGTAAAAAAAAGTTTGTCAACATTTTAACAAATTGATATTTTGTGAAATTGATATTGTAGCATTTTGGGGTAGGTGGTACAGAAGCCTCTCAGCATAGTTAGTTAGTTAGTTAGATCCTCCCGTTCCTTCTGGAACATTGGGTGACGAGCATACCATGGGTTAATGGGTTTATTGACCAAGATTCAATTTAATTGTACTTTATAGTAATTTACTGTGTTGCTATGCGCTTTATTACTTCAGTGTTGCTGTACCATGAATTTGTTATTATGAGTGAAAGTAGATGTACTGTTAGTCTGAATATCTGTGCAATTAATGATCCCCTTCCCAGTGTGAGTGTGAGTTCAGTTTAGCAGTGTGTGTAAGTGTAAAATAAATGTTTGTGAATAGTGAGACATTTGTGGATCATGGTATACATTTGTGGATTGTCTTTTGTTGGTTACAAATATTGAAGTCCAATCAAAAATTGTTTGTATGCCTGTTTCTGCGAATAAAAGAGATCAGCTCTCTGTGTAAATTCCTCAAACAATAATTCCTACCTCGCCAAAATATTTATACCATTTTGATAATGGATTAATAATAATTAATTATTTTTTGCGATTATCATCATATCATGACAATTATTTAGGGAATTGATGAGAAATAATTGATGTTTTGCTCCAAAAAAAAATGATATCTGTTGTTCCTCTAGAAGAGAGGAACTTGGTTGTCTTGTGTACCACTCTACTGTATCCCTTTACTCTACATCCAGTCTTCTATTCTACCCCCTTCTACACTGCACCCCCATCTCCTCTACCTCTACTCTTCTCTATATGCCTCTACTATACTCTTTGTCCACTTAAGTCAAATCTGCCTCTAATATACTGTACCTCTACTGTACCTCCCGCGACCTCTTCTCAAAATCTACTCTTCTGCTCTACCTCCCCCTACCTATATTCTACATGTAGTCTTCTTCTACCCTAGCTCCCTCTACACCGCATCCATTTCTACTCTACATCTGCTCTTCCTCCCTTTACTGTACCTCTACTCTATCTCCCTCCACTCTACTGCTCTACTGAAGAAAAGTGGATGTAGGGTTACAGTAGAATAGAGGTTGGGTAGCCTCTACTCTACTGAAACCCTACACCACTTTTCTTCTACTCTGCCTCCCTCTACACTGCGCCTACCTCTCCTCTACCTTCCTTTAATCTACCTCCATTCTTAACAACCTCTACTGTACTGTACCTCTACTGCACCTCCCTCTACCTTCACTATACTCTACCCTACCCCTAGTCTGCCCCTATTCTAGCTTTCTCTACTCTACCTCTACACAGTAGGGATATAGGGATATTTGAATAAGAAATCAAATAATCTTGACAATAATTTGATGAGAATCTGATATGATTTGATTGTTTAATATAATATAATATTGTATTCTAATAATTCATCAATATATTCTATGTTCATTTGTGTATTTTCTGCCATCAATATGTGATGTACAACTTGAGACTAACCATATCACCAGAAATCTAATGATATAAACATACATCCATTCATTCAGGCTGTCCAGGTAGAGGGCAGGTTTGATGAGTGTGTGTGTGTGTGTGTGTGTGTGTGTGTGTGTGTGTGTGTGTGTGTGTGTGTGTGTGTGTGTTTGCGTCAGTGTGTGCTGTTTTCCACTTATGAGAACTGGCACTGAAGGTGAGTGCAGCTGCCAACACTTCATTAACCAGAGCATCTTTCTCTCGGTCAAAAATAACTGGCTTTCCATTTGTAGCTGGGGGCGGATGGTCGCGCCATTGCGGAATCAGCAAGGTGTATGTGTGTATGTATGTGTTTGAGTGTGTGTGTGTGTGTGTGTGTGTGTGTTAAACAGAGAGAGAGAGAGAGAGAGAGAGAGAGAGAGAGAGAAAAACATAGTGTAAAGCTGTGTGTTTCTTAAACTGTGGTGAAAGAAGGGGGAGGGGGGAGTTTAGGTTTATTGGGGGGGTTGTTGTGTTCTTGGCTTCATTTGATCGGTGGGGAGGTGTCCCGGATAGTTGGTAATTGGTAATTGGAGGAGGGTCAAGGGGGCGGGTCGGGGAAAAGAAAAGGAGGAAGTGGTCGGAGGGTAGAGTAGATGTAACACGGCTAAACAAAGTTGGATTATATAGTTCTCACTGGACACCTCAACCCCCGGGGTTGGTTGTACACCTTGCGGCAGGGAATAAAGACCGTTCAGCTTCCCACAACGATACGGTCTGCTTCTCCTTCATTGCTTCCATCTAGTTAACACCGTTGAGTGTCACATTAGTGTCAGGAGTGGGATTAGCTTCACATCGCCGTTGGTCAGATAACCATGGAGGAGATGCGGATGCTCACCCCCCCACAGTGAAATGAAAGCTGCAGAACTGAGAACGCCGCAGAACTGCAGAACGCCGATGAACACTTGGTCTCCGAAGCCGCCACAGCATCACCGTCGCATTGCTCTGAGGTAAAAGTGGCGTGAAAGCACTACCCGTTGAAAGACAAAGTTGCCACTAAACTGGACAGAAAGATGTTTAGGGAGTGGCTCACAGCTTCATACAGTGAAATGGTAATCGAATAAAGAAAGACGGAGACTGATAGTTTCCCCCAGCTTGGGGGGCCCTCAGATGATGGTGCACAGATAGGAGCTAAAGTTAGTTCCCTCCAGCTAATATGTTCAGATGGGCCCTTTACCAGCCTATCTGACCCGCTGCCGCACGGTTATGACGTACAACCTGACCCCAGCCCAGCTATCCAGTCCAACAACTGCCACAGCCTTCACACCAGCTTACTTAAACTACGATAACAGGTCTCAGGCAGTGTTCGTTAGCCCTGTGGCATTCCCCCTTGGTCCGGGAAGTGAAAAGTGAGCCCACTAGCCCCAGCCGTGAAGGAGTCGAGATGTGGGGGAGCCAGTGAGAGAGGTTGCCCCCATGTGTCAGAACCAACTGGTTCCAGCATCCACGCCCCACCCTCAGGTGGTCTCTGTGAGAGAATAATGCATATGATCCATACTATTTGAATAATGTTTTACATGTTTTATGGAGGAAAATAGCCTTTTGTATGTTACATGGTTTTAAAACATTTCCTCTGAGATTTTAACTAGCCTCCAAGAGTTTAGGTAAAGAGAATGTTCTTTCTCAACAATGTCAATTGTAGTATTGAAGAACCGGATCACATGCCATCCTAATTCAACCTTGTATGGAGATAAGGATAACCCCAGGGGGGCTTCAAAGAGCATTGTATGGCATAGTAGGATTGAACCTGCGACCGGAGTGATTGTTAAATCACTGTTTGAGGGTATAACCCGAGGAGACAATTGAGGGGCACAGTCTTGTAAATAACATCTGAACAATCGCACACAACCGCTCTTTGGAATAAAACTCTTGGTCAGTAGTTGGGGTAGACTGATCAGAACCCTGCTTTGGAGCAGCTCTGAATCTTTCTCTTTATTCTGCAGAATAAATATCTTTAATACTCTCATTTTTGTTTTCCTGTAGTGGGCAGAATAACCTCACCAACCATGCAGGAGAATTTCTCCAACAATCTGGCGACTTTCTGCTTGACTCTGTTGGAGTCTTCATGCCCAGGTTGTGTGCACAACAGCAGTCAGGGACCGGCCGTAAGACACCCAAGAAGGAGTCGCCTGGACATGACAGACAGATCCAGCAGAGGCAAAACGAAATCCCGAACAAATTAAGGTGAGGACTTAGGTGGGTAACCTTCGATATTGTACCAACTCATACTCAACTCTATCTGTCCTTCCCGCCCGACGACCCCACTGTCTCGACGCGGATCTCGGATTGTCTCGCTGACATATCCACATGGATGAAGGATTATCATCTTCAACTAAATCTGGCGAAAACGGAACTGCTGGTCTTCCCGGCCAAACAAGGTATTTATCACAACATTAATATTAAAATCGACTCTCTATCTCTTATTCCTACCAAGGCTGCAAGGAATCTTGGTGTCATCATTGATGACCAACTGACATTCTCGGACCATGTTGCCACCGTCTCCCGGTCCTGCCGCTTCGCACTACTCAACATCCGAAAAGTCAGGCCGTACCTGACCCAATATGCCACTCAACTGCTGGTACAAACCTTGGTGATGTCCCGTCTCGACTACTGCAACGCCCTCTTAACAGGCTTGCCGGCCTGTGCGGTGAAGCCACTACAGATGATACAGAATGCGGCGGCGCGACTGGTGTTCAACCAGCCAAAGAGGGCACATGTCACTCCGCTGCTCATCGAGCTCCACTGGTTACCTGTAGCCGCCCGCATCAAGTTCAAGTCTCTTATGCTGGCCTACAGAGTGATTTCTGGGAATGCTCCCGCCTACTTAAATGCTCTTGTAAGAGCACATGTTGCCCCCCGGATGCTGCGCTCGTCAAATGAGCGTCGCCTGGCTCTGCCGGCCATACAGCCACGGCAATCCAGGCTATTCTCATTTGTAGTTCCACGTTGGTGGAATGAGCTGCCAAAAATGACCAGAGCAGGGACCTCCCTCTCTGTCTTTAAGAAGCACCTGAAGACCCAGCTCTTCAGTGAGTACCTCCTGTCCTAACCTACAATTACTTAGCACCACCTTCCAGTATTTATTGTTACACGAATGTTGTTGTTACACTAATCTCTGTCGCAATGTAGCTTGAATGTTATTCTCCCTTGTAAGTCGCTTTGGATAAAAGCGTCTGCTAAATGACTAAATGTAAATGTAAATGTAAATGTACCAATCTGGGAAGATCGAAGGAAATAGCAATTGTGAAGGAAATAGCTCTGAGTAAGCCAAAAGATTTTATCAGATCTAGAGGATCATTGAAGAAGCTTTGTGAAACTCAGAACCCCCCCCCCCCCTCAGACAGACAAGTTGCAGTTATGTGTGGTGCAGGCAAGGAAGGGCAGTGGATATATTGGTCTGGAGGACTGTGGATGAAGTGGCCAATATTGCATCAATCAAGAGATCGTTGTTTTTGTTTGTTTATTTTTTGTTAAAAAAATTGTATGTTATTAAGCCGACATTATTGAATAGATAATTATTATAGATTATGCTTGATCCCTCCTAGCTTAAGCGTTGAGGTCAAGAAGGCAGAAGAGTACTCACTTTCCCTCCAAGCAAAAGCATTGAGGATAGGTGAGAAACTTCTGGTGTTATCAAAGTTACCTAAAATTAATTAATAAATAAAGAAAGTTTCTCTTGACCACTCCGAGCAAAAGCATTGAGGGGAAGAAAGCCGAATAGTACTTTTACTGCCTCCTAGCAAAAGTGTTGAGGGTAGGTGAGGAACTTCTGGTGTTGTAAAAATAAAACAAAATGAATTAATAGCCAAAGAAAAATCATTATAAATAAAGCCACCTGTGGGTGTATTGGAACACAGGTGTGGAAAAAAAGTCCCAAACACTTGCATGTTATTTAGAAAAAAATATATAAATATATTTTTTTAAATAAACAAAATAATAATAATAATAATAATAATAATAATAAATATATATATGTGTATATATATAAAATTCTTTTTTAATTGTTTTGTTTTTGCTTTATTTTTTATATTTTTATATTGCTACTGATAATCCACCTATGCGACTTAATTTCTAACTTGTTTGTTTGTTTGTTTGTTTGTTTTGAATAGTTAGGGAGAGGATGGAGTTCAAAGGCCCATCATGTGAATTTACACCGCGTTCCAATTGATCATGCAAATGATATTTTCCTCTGATTTTCCTAAATAGTCGATGCAAATGACAGTCAGTATAATTTTCAAGTCATCAACCGTTAAGTTATAATTCGAATGTTATTGAACAACCCTCCCAATGATAACAGAATTTTTTTCAAAAATAAAAAACTCAAAAATGCCTTCACAATTCTTGCATCCATTGAACTTGTGAGTTTTTGGAGAGTTTCTGCTTGAATTTCTTTACAGGATGTCAGAATAGCCTCCCAGAGCTGCTCTTTTGATGCGAACTGCCTCCCACTGTCATAGATCTTTGGCTTGAGGATGCTCCAAATGTTCTCAATAGAGTTGAGGTCAGGGAAGGATGGGGGCCACACCATGAGTTTCTCACTTTTTATGCCCATAACAGCCAATGACACAGAGGTATTCTTTGCAACATGAGATGGTGCATTGTCATGCATGAAGATGATTTTGCTACGAAAGGCACGGTTCTTCTTTTTGTACTATGGAAGAAAGTGGCCAGTCAGAAACTCTATATATTTTTCCAATGTCGTTTTCACACCTTCAGGGACCCTAAAGAGGCATACCAGCTCTCTCCCCATGATTCCGGCCCAAAACATGACTCCGCCACCTCCTTGCTGATGTCGCAGCCTTGTTTGGACATGGTGGCCATCCACCAACCATCCACTACTCCATCCATCTGGACCATACAGGGTTGCACGGCACTCATAAGTTAACAAAACTGTTTGAAAATTAGTCTTCATGTATTTCTGGGTCCACTGAAACCGTTTCTGCTTGTGAGCATTCGTTAGGGATGGCTGAATAGTAGGTTTATGCACAACTACAAGCCTCTGGAGGATCTACACCTTGAGGTTCGTGGGACTCCAGAGGCACCAGCAGCTTCAAATACCTGTTTGCTGCTTTGTAATGGAATTTTAGCAGCTGTTCCCTTAATCCGAAGAATTTGTCTGGCAGAAACCTTCCTCATTATGCCTTTATCTGCCAAACCCGTCTGTGCTCTGAATCAGCCACAAATGTCGTCACAGCACGATGATCACGCTTAAGTTTTCGTGAAATACCTAATGTTTTCATACCTTGTCCAAGGCATTGCACTATTTGACGCTTTTCGGCAGCAGAGAGATCCTTTTTTCTTTCCCATATTGCTTGAAACCTGTGGCCTGCTTAATAATGTGGAACGTCCTTCTTAAGTAATTTTACTTTAATTGGGCTCAACTGGCAAACTATTTATCACAGGTGTCTGAGATTGATTTCAGTGATCCAAAGAGCCCTGAGACACAATACCATCCCTGAAGTTAATTGAAAAACAAAAATTAAATGTTTATAACACTTAAATCCAATTTGCATAATCATTTGGAACTCGGTGTATTTTCAGTGATACACATGAATCCTGGGTGATCTAATTGGTGTCTGGGGCATGTGACCGCCTGGCGGATCGATCACTTTGGAGCACGTATGGACGAGATGAGTTCAGAGAGATTCTATCAGTGATGTTGATCATAGTGGTGTGGTGAGTTGTAGCAGATATAAAGATTCAGGATAAAGTGTCTGTTGGTTCATTAATGTGACTTTGGTAAGGTGAGGAGGATGATTAGTTTTTGTTTTCAGTACTGTAGTTTGTGCTTTGTTAATAGATTTTATCGCAAAGCATTCCAAATTGATACAGCTAAGTTGATCAATATAAATTGGGAAAAAATTGCTTAAAAAATATATTTTTAAGACATCGCGGAGAGCAGATATGCTGCATAGTAGCAGCAGAAATGCATTTGTTTTTGGTTAATAAAATTTGAGTTATTCTTTTTAGATTTACTATTTCTTCGTTTTTGTGTTCCTGTGTCAAAGTGATCCCCTGTTGAGATAAGACAATCCTTTATCTATCCCACAGTGGGCTGGTCTGCAGTGTTACAGCAGTAACAAATTGGCACAATGGCATGAAGAATTAGTAAATTGGGGATTTATTTCAGGAGCTGAAAGGAACTACGCTGGGTATGAACCATCAATTGCCCCCGGGAGATGGAAGGTGCTGTATCCCGTCCTGAAGGAGAACAGGCAGAAGGGTAAATGCGCATCGATGGTGGTTGATGAACTATTTATAGACTCCTCCACCACACCCTGGTTATTTTGATCATTATGTATGTATTATTGTAATTCTGGTTATTATATACTGTAAGATGTAGGAAAAGGCAAGCTATCTATGTCAGGATTTAAAATATTGCTCACTCTCATCTCACCCTCCTAATTCCCCCTTCCTACTTCTCTCATTATCTCATCTTTCTAATCCCTCTCTCCCCACTTCTCCTTTCACTCTCACTCTATTATGTCTCTGACTTAATGTCTAATCCGGCAATGTTCTATGTTTATCTTTCTCTACTTGTCATGTTTGTGTAGTTATGTATCCCTACAAACTTCCTGCAATACTATGACAGTGAAAAGGAATGTAAAGGAGGAAATCCCAGACTTATTTTTGGGAAAGGATGGGAACGGTAGTATAGCTATTGCTTAGGATGCACTGTGCCATCTCCCCCTAACTAACTTCAATGACACCCATTAAGTTTGTTAGTTGGAATGTGAGAGGCTTGGGCTCACCTGCTAAATGTAGCTAAATCCTAACTCACCTCACCAGGATGAACCCCAGCTTCTGTCTATTGCAAGAAACCCACCTCACCGCATCTGAGCACCTCAAACTCAAAGCTAAATGGGTAAATCATATGTTTTCCCAGCATACAACTTAAAAAAAATAGGTGTCTCTATATTGATCAATAAAAGTGTCCCATATCAAAAGAAAACCACAATATCAGACCCAAAAGGGCGTGACATAATGATTAATGGGATTTTAGTTAACATCAAATTAACCATAGCTAATATTTATGGCCCCAATGAGGATGACCCAAATTTCTTTCACAATATATTTTCAAAACTCTTCGAATTCTCTGAGTGAATTATCATATTGGAGGGAGACTTCAACACAGTACTGGATCCAAATTTAGAACGTTATCAAGCCAGAAATATTCACAAATCCTGGCGTTCATCGGCCACTATAAAACACGATATGAGTGATCTTGTTCTTGGGGATTGTTGGCGATCAAATAACCCACATTCTAGAGAATACACATATGATTCACCACACCACCGAAGTTTCTCTAGAATCTACCTTTTCTTGACAAGTAACTGTCAACTGTCAAGCACTGTCCAAAATAACAAAACCTGAAATCCACCCTATTGTAATTTCCCATCACGGGCCGATTAGTTTCAACCTGATAAATGAAACAAACCGGAACCCTCCCGGCAGGTGCCGGTTTAACACCTCACTTTGGACAGATAAAGAATTTAACTTGAGGGTGGACCTGGAAACCCAACTCAAATTCCCCGAAGCCATCGTAGAGACCACCCTTCGCCCGGTCATGCTGGAGCTCACAGTGCCTTGGGAGGAGCGAATGGAAGAGGCAAACGAAAGGAGGAGGGAGAAATATGCAGAGCAGGTGGAAAGGTGATGCAGACAGGGGTGGTTTGCAAAGTGTTCGCTCATCGAGGTGGGAGGCCGGGGCTTTGCGAGCAAGTCGTTGTTCAAAGCCTATAGCCTCCTGGGCATCACTGGTGTGTGCAAAAGAAAGGCCATAGGTCGAGCTTGAGAGACAGCAGAGAAAGCCTCTAGATAGCTGTGGATTAGAAGGGACAAGCCGTGGAGGAATGCTTCTTGGACACAGGCCGGGAACTGATCACTCCCAGTCGGGTCGCCTGGTTGAGGGTGTCTGATGTTGAAAGACCCGAAACACCCTATGATCCCAGGTACAATCACTGAGGATGTGTCCAACTGCATCATGAGATGTATTTTACTCTCATGTTAACCAGACTCGGTCAGTGACTTCCAGGAAAAGCTGGATGACTACCACAAACGGAGTGGCGACTGCTGGAAAGAGAGCTGACAGCACAAAAAGATGGCAACCGGGGCAGGAAGGGCCAGCAACCCAAATTGCATCTTCTGTGAAGAAGAACCCAATTTAGCTACGAAAAGTTTACCAAGAAAACACAGCCCCAGGGAATTCCAGGGGTTCTAGGCTGCCTAGAACACAGCAGTGTGGTAACCCAGCTCATCCGAGAGGCACAAGAAGGAAAAGGCGACCTGGCAGTGCTATGGTTAGACCTTGCCAACGCATTCGGCTCCATACCTCACAAACTGGTTCCAACAGCATTGGAACGACCTCACATCCCAAGTAACATCAAGGACCTCATCTTGGATTATTATAACATCTTTAGCCTGAGATTTACTTCTGGGCCCATCACATCGCAGTGGCACCGACTGGAAAAAGGGATCATCACTGGCTGCACCATTTCAGTGACCCTTTTCGCCCTGGCCATGAACATGCTGGTCAAGTCGGCCGAGGTGGAGTGTAGAGGACCAGTATCCACGTCTGGAGTCCGGCAGCCCCCCATCAGGGCTTCCATGGATGACTTGACACTTACAACCGCGTCAGTCCCAGGAAGCAGGTGGATCTTCCAGGGCTTGGAGAGATTAATCACTTGGGCTTGGATGTCTTTCAAACCGTCAAAATCCAGGTCTCTGGGGCTGAAGAGAGGGAAGGTTACAGACCAGTTCTGCTTCTCCCTCGGAGGTATCAAGATTCTATCAGTTACAGAAAAATCCATAAAGAGTCTCAAGAAAATCTTCAACTGCTCCCTGAAGGACGCTGCCACCATCAGAGCAACCAACCAAGAACTAGAGGAATGTCTGAAACCGTTGACAGATCAGGACTACCGAGGAAAGCCTGGATATACCAGCATAGCATCCTACCCAGGATACTGTGGCCTCTGCTGGTGTATGAATTCCCACTGTCAACAGTCGAGGGGTTTGAGAGGAGGATTAGCTGTCACCTCCGTAGGTGGTTGGGATTGCCAAGAAGCCTGAGCAGCATTGCCCTGTATGGCAACAGTAATAAACTGACACTCCCCTGCAACAGTCTGAGTGAGGAGTTCAAGGTTGCCAGAGTAAGGGAGGTGTTGCATACAGGGAGTCCAGGGATCCAAAAGTCTCCCAGGCAGGCATTGAGTTGAGGACGGGAAGGAAGTGGTGGGAACTGGAAGCAGTGAACCAGGCGGAATCACCTCGACACCACAGAGCGCTGGTGGGATCTGCGGCTGTTGGCAGAGCAGGACTGGGCAGCATACCAACCACCAACTACATCAAGGCAAAGGGGAAACAGGGAAGGGACAAAAGGCTCTCACGTCTTTCTGGACTTGGTCCAGAAAGACGTGAGAGCTGGGATCGAGAAGCTGTGTGCAAGCCAGATGGTGGGAATGAGGCAGCAGGATGAATGGACCAGGAGGGAACACGCAGTGGATTGCAAGGTCACATGGTCTGACTTGTGGAAGGCTGAACCCTTCCACATCAAGTTCCTCATTTAATCCGTGTACGATGTTCTGCCCAGCCCATCTAACCTCTTCTGTTGGGGCAAGGTAGACTCACCATCATGTCCCTTGTTTCAAGAAACACTGAAGCACATTCTCAGGGCTTGTCCTAAAGCTTTGGTAGAGGGACGGTACCGCTGGCACACGACCAAGTGCTGAAGGCAATCGCTGAGTCCATCTGTAGCGCCATCGACCAGAGCAAGCGTCTCCCACCATCAAGACGAGAAATTGCATTTGTGAGAGCGGGACAACATGCAAACCTGCGCCTAAAAGCCCAGGCAAGTCTTCTTGGGTCACCTCGCGACTGGAAAATGAGGGTGGACATAGAAACCCAACTCAAATTTCCCGAAGCCATCATAGAGCCCACCCTTTGGTGACAAATCAGGTAAATTTCTTTCCAATCAATTGAAACGCGATAAAGAAAAAACACTTATTACAGCCATCAAAGATCCACAGGGTAGAATAACAAGACATCAATAACATATTTTGAGACTTTTAGAATAACCTATATCACTTGGATAATTAATTGAATATATCAAACATTCGACGGAGCAGGCTGCCACCTTAAATCAACCACTTACTCTTGAAAAACTCAGGAAAGCTCTCTTCTCTATGCCCAACAATAAATCACCTGGATCAGATGGCTACCCAGTGGAAATTTATAATCACTTCTGGCCAGTTATCTTCCCATTATTCATTGTTACAGCGGTCAAGTCAACCTCCACCATGCCTCTGCAAATGAATACTGCTCTCATTTCGGTTTTGCTCTAACCCAATAAGGACCCAACCCTCACCTCCAGTTATAGACTCATAAGCCTTATTAATTGCGACCTTAAGATTATAAGTAAAACACGAACCAACAGAATTGTAAAAGTAATTCCATTTATCATTCACCCAGACCAAACAGGCTTTGTCAAAGGTAGACACTCATCCAGCAATATGTGTTGTTTATTCAGTCTGATCAGCATATCTCAAAGGAACAACTTTAATACTCTTTGACGAAAGCATTTGACGGAGTTAATTGGACATATCTCTTTTCAATCCTCAACAAATTTGGCTTTGGAGAGTCACTCATGAAATGGATCAGAATCCTCTACAAATCTCCATGTGCATCTGTCATTACCAATGGTTACACTTCACAGCGTTTCACTCTACATCGCGGCACAAGACAAGGATGTCTCCCCTTTACTATTCGCCATCTTTATTGAACCCCTCACAGCGGCCAACAGTCAAAACCATAATATCGTAAGCATACGAATAGGAAACTGTTCACAAAATCAGTTTGTATGCAGACGATATCTTGTTGTACATACAGAACCCAATATCATCCCTACCGGAGGTGTTCAATCTTATACCTAAATTCTCAGCTATCTCAGACTATTCAATAAATTGGATTAAAACCACAGTCTTGCTACTCAGTGGGGGGGAACACCACCCAGAAACTTCCCTTAACCATCACAACGGGCAAAATTAGATACCTTGGTATTGAAATCTCCACCAATCTGTCAGATTTGTTTACCCTTAACTTCACTCCATTGCTCAAATCCATTGAAGAAGACCTCATTCGATGGAGCAACCTACCCATCTCATAAATTGGTAGGATAGCAGCAGTGAAAATTAATATACTTCCAAAAATAAACTATGTATTTTCAATGATCCCAGTGCAACCAACACTACATTGGTTTAATACTCTAAATTCAATAGTCAATAAATCTTATCGGAAATACAAGAACCCGAGAATTAAACTAGCAACACTACAGAAAAACAAAGACTGTGGAGGCCTAGCAGCCCCAAACTTTAGATACTACTTTCTAGCAACCCATCTTCAATTTATAGTTAAATGGCTACAACCAGAGCAACAGTTGGCCCATGGATGGCGAGACATTGAACAAACTGAATGTCAGGAGTTATCATTATCTGATCTCTCATTCCTTACTGAATCAATAAGGAAACATCATTCCTTTAAAAACCCATTTATCGCAACAACTCTGTCAGCCTGGTGGAAATTCCTCAAACTCAGTGGTCACACTCTATATCCAAACAAATTCACACCAATCTGGCACAACCCAGATTTTCTGGTTAAAAACAGACCAATAATATTTACGTCTTGGGGAAGACAAGGAATTACTCATCTGGAACACATTTTTGAAAACAATTTGCTTATATCCTTCCCAACCTAAACCCAAAAGGTATAATATCGGTGGCCAAGGCTTCCTTTAATTCTTTCAATTACAGCAGTCTCAAAAAGTTAAAATCAAATTGACAAACAACATCCTGCAACCACCTCCAATGATTGAACATCTCACTCATATCGGTCACTTGAAAAATCTCTTTTTCAGAATATACAAACTTTTATAAAAAACAGATGACACCTTATCTTAACCTACAACAAAATGGGGAAGAAACCTTGCTGTCCCCACCGATAACAACCTGTGGAAGCTAATTTGCAACAACACCTTTTCTATGACCGGCAACTGCAAAATGCAACTCATCCAATAAAACATCTTGCACAAGACCCAAATCACGGAACACAAAATGTTCAAAATTGGTTTTGTGGATGAAGACATTTGCTCTCACTGTTCCCTTGATACCAGAGATGACTACTTTCATGCCTTCTGGCTCTGCCGACCTATCCTAGAATTCAGGACCAACATCACCAAGAAGCTATCAACCCTTCTGGGTCACAGCATTCCAGTCTACCCGTCTATATGTCTTCTCAGGGACTTCTCCTCCGTCGACCCACCACTTAGACATCACCAACCCATTTTGATCGCCTTAGTAGTTAAATATACATCTATTGATGCACTTAGACACATTATCAGTGGTGGAACCTGGGGTCATTGGGTGTTTCGGGTCTTTCAACATCATACACCCTTACCCAGGCGACCCAGCCGGGATTGATCAAGTCCCGACTTGTGTCTATGTAGCATGTGCCCACAGATCACCCCTCTTGATCCACAGCCATCTTGAGGCCTTCTCAGCTGCCTCTGTTGTAGTTTTGATGGCCTTTCTCTGCGGTGCCCCTGTAATGCCAAGCAGGCTGTATGCTTTGCAGAGAGATCGTGCTGCGAAGCCTCTACAGTCCACCTCGATTGGCACACACCGGGCACGACACCCCCATCTGCGGCACTCCTCCACTAAGTTGGCATACTTGGCACGCTTCCTCTCATTGGCCTCTTCCATACGCTCCTCCCAGGGGACTGTCAGCTCCAGAAGAACCACCTGCTTTGTTGAATCTGAGAACAGAACTATGTCTGCTCTCAGGGTGGTTTCCACGATGTGCTCTGGGAATCTGAGCTGCATCCCCAGGTCGGCCTTCATCTGCCAGTCCGGCGCGGTACCAAGGAGTCCCACTGCTCCCCTTTGCATGGGCTTAGGCTTCTCCCCTGATCGGACGAACGCAATCGCCTGCCTTGCTGGTTGGAGAGGCTTGTCCCGGGAGAGGCTGGTGTCTGCTATCGCCTTCAGCACCTGGTCGTGGCACCAAGTGTATCGTCCTTCTCCAAGGGCTTTTGGGCAACAGCTGAGGATGTGCTCCAGCGTTCCTCTTCTGAAACACAAGGGACATGATGGTGTGTCAACCTTGCCCCAGCATAAGAGATTGGATGGGCTGGGTAAGACGTCATAGACGGATGCGATCAGGAACTTGATCCGGTAAGGCTCAGCTTGCCAAAGCTCGGACCAGGAGATCTTGCGGTCCACTGCCTGTTCCCATCTCGTCCATGCGCCTTGCTGTCGCATCCCCACCATCTGACTAGCGCAGAGTTCCTCCACGCCAGCTCTCACCTCGTCTTGGACGAGTCAGCGTCTGTCTTTGCCCAGGGCCTTGTCGTAGCACGTGGTTGGAACGCGACAAGCCCTGCTCGTCCAGATGCCACTGGGCCGACCAGCATGCTGTGATGCAAGCGTGACTCAGCCTGCTCGACTGCTTCCCTTGCCCTCTACTTCCTCCTAGTCCTGACTACGATGCCAGCCTGGGAGACTTTCGGGTCACTGGATTCCCTGTACTGCAGCACCTCTCTTGCACGGGTAACCATAAACTCCTCATTCAGGCTGCTTATGGAGAGCTTCAGCTTGTTGTTCTGCCCATACAGAGCGATGCTACTCTGGCGTCGTGGCAGGCCCATCCATCTACGGAGGTAGCGGCTGATCCTCCTCTCGAAACAAACAAAGGTCTTGCCGAGGCTCTTGATTGGTTTCTCGGTGACTGATGGAATCTGGGTGCCGTCCAGTGAGAAGCGAAACTTGTCTGTGACTTTCCCTCTCTTGAGCACCAGGGACCTTGATTTTGCAGGCTTGAAACACATCCGAGCCCAGATGATGATCTTCTCCAAGCCCTGAAGGATCCATCGGCACCCCGGCACTGACATCGTTGTAACTGTCCATAAAGGCTCTGATGGGGGGCTGGCGGACTCCAGACTTGGTGAGCGGACCTCTGCACTCCACTTCGGCTGACTTGACCAGCATGTTCATGGCCAAGGCAAAGAGGACTGAAATTATACATCCAGTGATGATCCCTTTCTCCAGCTGATGTCACTCGGATGTGATAGCCCAAGAGGTGACTCTCAGCTTGAAACTCTTGTAGTAGTCCAAGATGAGGTCCCTGATTTTACCTGGGACATGGTGCCGATCCAGTGCGGTTTCCACCAGCTTATGTGGAATTGATCCATAATCATTGGTGAGGTTGAGCCACAGCACTGCTAGGTCTCCTTTCCCTTCTCTTGCCTCTCTGATCAACTGCGTGACCACACCTGTATGCTCGAGGCATCCTGGAACCTTTGGGATTCCACCCTTCTGTAGAGAGATATCGATGTACTCATTCTTCAGGAAGAACTCCGTCAACCTACGGGATAGGATGGCAAAGAATATCTTCGCCTCAACGGTGAGCCGCGAGATGGTTCTGAACTGCTCGATGTTCTTTGCATTCTCCTCCTTGGGAATCCAGACACCTTCTGCAAATCTCCATTGTTGGGCTACATTTCCCCTCCTCCAGATAACCCTCAGAATCTTCCACAGCCAGTGAAGGAGTCTGGGACACCTCTTGTACACTTTGAAGGGCACTCCACTTGGTCCCGGAGCAGAACTGGCTCTGGCTGCCTTGACGACCTCCTGAACCTCCTTCCAACTGGGCTCCTTGCTGTTGAAGTCAGTGGTGGGTCCTGGGGGGGCCTATCAAAGGTCCATAGGGACCTAGGTCTTCCTCCCAAGCAGCATCACTGTAGGTGTTTCGGGGATGGTGGTCGATCTCCTCTTTGGGACAGACGAGGTGACCGCTTTTCTGCCCAAGCAACTGCTTTGTAACTCCAAATGGGTTTGTGATGAAGGCAGACCATCTCTTGGCCCTCTCTTTCCCCTGCTGTCTGTGCCATTCTGCCCTTCGAAGAGTGGTGAGCTTCTTCCTGAGGATGCAGCGAAGTTTTGATAATGCATCCCTTTCCTCTTCTCGCGCTTCCTTGTACTGCTGCTTCAGCTTCAGCTTTCCGGGGGGCAGTCGGGTGGACCCCCCCTGCGAGCTGGGCCGGATCCCTGACGTCTCGCGGATGTGCTATGACCTTGAGTGGCTGCGGAGAGCCCGCCGGGTGCCTTCCGGGGCCCCTGGGTAACAGCTTTCCATCGTGGGTGTGGGTTGGGGTGTGGGGCACGGCTGTTGGCCTTTTGCTTCTGCTGCACGACTTCTCTGCACCGGGCGCCCCAGTTGCTGGGGGTGGTGGAGTGCCTGTGTATCTGGCAACCTGCTGGCATTGGTGGGGTTCCCCGCGCTGAGCACACGCTGCTACGTGTATGGGCACTGGGCACCCACGCTGGGTGGGGCGTCTGGTCAGCTGCGGTTGGGCGGGTTCCCCCCTTGCGCTGGGCATGTGGGCACGGGAGTCCTGCCGGCTCGCCTACAGGGCGCGACACGGGTTCTAAGCCTGCAGCTGCGTGTTGTACCTGCACCTGGGGGTTGGTTTAATGTGTGCGTCTCTGGGGAGCAGGGTCTCCTCATGCTCCCCGAGACTGGGTCATGCTCCTTGGGGCTGGGCGTGGGGGTTGCTCCATGCCCCTTTGGCTTCTCTGGGGGCCCGGTGGCAGGTGAATGGAGTTGGACTAATGGGACAGGTAAGGAGAGGGAGGGGAAAGTAGAAGAAGGCGGAGATCATGACAATTTTTGCAGTTTTAAGCAGGAATCCACTGGCTGCAGTTTTGACCAGTGTAGATATGACTGCGTATGATTGGGAAGACTTTGGATTGATCAAAGAGAATTTCTCTACAATTGAGTAAGACCATAACGTGTCCAGCATATTATTGCCTTTTGTATTTAACTGATTAACTGATTTAAATGAATTGCACTCCAGGGGTTCACACAGGCCTAAAGGACATTCCTATTTTCCTGATATCCTGCTGAGAGACATGACTGCATTTCCGAGAAGGTCTCTGTACAGAGATCAAATTCGGCCAACATTAGGCTGAATAACTTGGGACATTTTCTCGACAACGAACAAAGTTCTGTTAAGTGAAATGAAATGCAAGCGTTGACTCCTGCTTCCTATCCCCTACACAAACAAACATGAAATGTTTTGCCTCCAAGTACAGCAAATGCAAAATTAAAAAAAAAAAATGTTGTGCACAGTTGAGGAGCCCAATCAATTGTCCTTAGGACCTGCATTAGGTGATGTCACTGCATCAAACAAAACATCAAACTGAATGATTGCAATCAGAAATGTTCTACCCAATCTGAGAGCTGTTGAATGACTGACCTCCTGAAGTCCTGCTGAAAAATGATACCTGTGTGATTACCATGGTGGCTGCTTCTGTGCTTTCTCAGCCACCGTTTTATCAATATGTCTATCCTGATAGAATACAGATTATTAAATGTTCTCGAAGAAAAACTACATTCTCGTAAGAAAATTGTCAAATTTTAATTAAATAATTTTCCAAAATTTTAGGAAAAAGTTTGAATAGTTAGTAAATTAAATTATTAAGTAGAAACAGGATTAGGCACAGATTTTAGGTGAAAGTGAGTGCTTCATTGATTTGCAATATGTTAATAATAGCCGTTCTAGGTTTGAGATGTCTCAATTTGACTGCTGGCTATGTTATTGACATATACTGTATATATATATATATTTTTTTTTTTAAAGGTGTTAACTTGATTGGAATTGCCAAATAACCTCTATTTTTTTCTCAAATCAGATTGCAGAATGATGTGACTTATAGTTGAATACCAGCACAAAACAACATTCATTATTTGAGTCATGACATTAATTTAATAAAAAAGAATTCTCCTCTAGGCTGTTGTGGTTATTGTAGTTTTCGGATCATGGAATGAGGCAATGCTTGCCCAGCCATTAGATGGGAGAACATTTTGTTGCTTTTCAAACAAGCTTTTTCATCTACTCCGTTTGAATTACATTTTGTTGCGTAATATGCTCGGAAACTTGGTACTGGGGTTATTGGGTTGATCACATGCTGAAGCCTTTATCTTGCTACGAGCAAACCGGCTAATTTCTCTCTGGCAACACCTCTCCACCATCAACATGTGCAACTTTCACTTTGCTTACTCCAACCTCTCTTCTTCCCTCTTATGGAAATTCACATGATTGCTTGATAGCGGTAGCCGTTGTGGCTTCGCCCCGCCCAGATGATGCTCCGTATTTCTATCTGTTGTAAATGGCCTTTTGTTTTATTTGGTTGCATGAATATTTACAGGCATTTGTTTAATGTTTTGATGTCAAAACCCCCCTCCCATTTTTGACCTTCCTATTTGTGTTGTTTACATTAATGGACATGACCCCATCTCTATAGGAAATGTCAGAGCCAATGCAGCCAACAAAGCCGCCCGACCCAATTTTGCGCTTGTCTAATGATGGTTGTCTCCTCCACAGATGAGGACAAAGGATTCCTCACTAACCTTGTTTTCCCCCTACTCAAAGGCATCCTGCACTGAATTATTGTAGTGGCAGAGCCACTTGGTACTGTATGTAATGAGCTGTATCTCTTCCGCTAGTTTTTTCATTGTTTAATATGTTTGACATATGGTAAGTACCATTTGTCAAAAAGGAGGGATAGTTAGAGAATTAAGTAAACATAATGATTGTGCTTAGAACAATGCAGAAACCTCATAATGGACTTATCAAGCTGATGCTTTGTCATGGTTAAAATATTGTTTGGTGATAATTGACATGTTTTTCTTAATGGAATCCCAGTAAAGGTAAGCTCAACTGAGTTTCATTCCTGCCATTAGTGATGACGGAAATGCGAGGACGATCACATCGTGTGACAGGACAGTCCCAGCATGAAGTGCTGACCGGGAGATCAATGTGGTTAGGTCTGTCTTCTGTCGACAAAAGCTACATTTGAATTACATCACGTAAAGCAGTTTTTATCAGATTGTCCAGTTTAGTGTTTATCATTTTAAGATTTTATTTTATTAATGGATTGTGTAAATGGGATTATTTTCAGGCAACATTCGAGAAATGCCTTCTAGGACGATTTAAAAAACCTTGCATGATTAACACACTGTCAGTTATTTTGTTGCAAATAATATTTTGTTATATTTACGAAACCCGATATCATCACTACCGGAAGTGTCACTACCAATTTATATGTAAATTTTTAGCTATCTCAGACTATTCAATAAACTGGACTTAAACCAAGGTCTTACACCTCAGTGAGGAAGACTGGAACCCAGAACCCAGAAACTTCCCTTAACCATCACAAAGGGCAATAACAAGGCATCTGCCTTGTTATTGATATCTCCACCAATCTGTCAGATTTGTTTACCCTTAACTTTACTCCATTGCTCAAATCCATTGAAGAAGGGCTCACTGGATGGAACAACCTACCCATCTCACTAATTGGTAGGATAGCAGCAGTGAAAATTAATATACTACCAAAAATATACTATATATTTTCAATGACTCCAGTCCAACCAACAATAAATTGCTTTAATACTCTTGAGTCAATAATAAATAAATTATATTGGAATACAAGAAACCGAGAATTAAACTAGCAACACTACAGAAAAATAAGCCGCCCCAAACTTCCAATAATACTATTCAGCAAAACCATCTTCAATTAATAATTAAATGGTTACAACCAGAGCAACAATTGGCCCATGGGCGGCGAGACATTGAACAAACCGAATGTCAGGAGTTATCAATATCTGGTCTCCCATTTCTTACTGATTCAATCAGGAAGGATAATTGCTTTTAAAACCCATTCATCGCAATAACTGTCAGCCTGGTGGAGATTACTCAAACTCAGTGGTCACACTCTATATCCATACAAATTCATGGCAATCTGGCACAACCCGGATTTTCTGGTTAAAATCAGACCAATTATCTCCAGGTCTTGGAAATGACAAGGACTTTACTCATCTGGAACACATTTTCGAAAACAATTTGGTTATATCCTTCCTAACCTTAAACCAAGGATATAATGTCAGTGGCCACAGCTTCCTTCAATTCCTTCAACTACAACAGTCTCTAAAAGTTTAAATCAAATTAACAAATAACATCCTACAACCTCCTCCAATGATTGAACATCTCACTCATATAGGACATTTTAAAAATCCCTTTTCCAGAATTTACAAACTTTTAATAAAAACAGATGACACTTTATATTAATGTCAGGCCCACGGCCTACCGGCGCCACTAGAGGCCGCCCTTGCCCCATCTGCAGCTCCCTACTCGAGCCCAATTGCACAGACCTGGGATCAATTACCTGTATCACTCTCACAGTATTTAGTCTCAGCTTCCCAGTCATTCCTTGCCAGACCGTCAACTAGCTTACCCGAGTTGTACAGCTACTGGCTCCCTTCCAAGTTCCAAGTTCCAAGTTCCAAGTTCCAAGTTCCAAGTTCCAAGTTTATGTCTCGTTGTCTCATCTTCCCCCTACCTGCTTGTCTCCTCTCGTCGACCCAGTCTGTCTCTCCAAATCCAGCCAGCCCGGTTTACCTGCCTGTCTCCGCTCGTCGACGAAGGCTGCCCGTCCTTCTCCATCCAACCTGGTTCCCCGTCTCTCCACCCGGATCCTGGACTCCTTCTCCTGGTCATCATCGTCCCTGCCCAGCCCTGCTCCATCCAAATCTGACCGGGTCCCCCTGGCCAGCTCCACTGTCCAGGCTAATAATCATCCTTTGCCTGCCTTCCGTCTCCCTGTGTGGTGCGTTTAGGTCTCTCCTAGCTCTGGTCGTGACACTTAACTTAACATGGGATGGGAAAGAGACCTTGCTGTATCCACAGATATCAACCCTTGTAATCTTTTCTGCATCCGCAATTCCAAAAAGCAACTCTTCCAATATAAAATTCTGCAGAGAGCTCAAATCACCAAACACAAAATGTTTAATATGGGTTTTGTGGTAAAGACATTTGTTCTCACTGTTCCCTTAATACCAGAGATGACTACATTCTTGCCATCTGGCTGTGCCCACCTATCCAAACATTCTGGACCTACATCACCAAGAAGCTATCAACCCTTCTTGGTCACAGTATTCCAGTCTCCCAGTCTTTGTCTCTTGGTGACTTCCCCTCAGTTGACCCACCACTTAAAGCCCATCAACCCTGTTAGGCCCACGGTCTCCCAGCGCCACTAGAGGCCGCCCTTGCCCCATCTGCAGCTCCCTACTCAAGCCCAATTGCACACACCTGGGATCAATTACCTGCACAGTATATAGCCCCAGCTTCCTAGCCATTCCTTGCCAGACCGTCAACTAGCTTTCCCCGAGTTGTATCGCTATTGGCTCCCTTCCAAGTTCCTATTCCTAGTTCCTAGTTTATGTCTTGTTGTCTCGCCTTCCCCTTACCTGCTTGTCTCCTCTCGTCGACCCAGTCTGTCTCTCCAAGTCCAGCCAGCCCGGTTTACCTGCCTGTCTCCGCTCGTCGACCAAGGCTCTCCGTCCACCTCCATCCAGCCTGGTTCCCCGTCTCTCCACCCAGATCCTGGACCCCATCTCCTGGTCATCATCATCCCTGCCCTGCCCTGCTCCATCCCCACCCGACCGGGTCCCCCCGGCCAGCTCCACCGTCCCGGCTAATAAACATCCCTTGCCGGCCTCCCGTCTCCCTGTGTCGTGCGTTTGGGTCCCTCCCAGTTCTGGTCGCGACAAACCCATTTTGATCACCTTGACAATTGCTCAGGAAATAATATTACTCAATCGGAAAAAGAGAGATAACTTCACCGCATCCCAATGATTACATTTACTAATAGAATACATCTCAATGGAAAAAGTATTGACAATATCAAAAACAAGGTTGATTCATTTTATGAAAAATGGGCTACTTTTATCACTGGCATAACTCTTTCCATTAATACCTGAGTCTTCCTAAGTCGGGACAATATCGTAGTACTTTGGGGCATATGGGGTTCCCCCTGGTATCACCAGGGCTTTGCGGTTGGGTGGAAGGGGGGGTGCTCCTGGGGGATGACTGCGGCTTGCGTCTGTGTATTGGTTTGGGAAATGGTTGCGGGTTTGGGGCTCAGATGGGGGGGGGGGGGGGGTTGCGGGTTCAGGTCTTGGCCCTATGGTCGACTCCTGTTGTTGAACTGAGTGTGCGGGGCGCTCATCACCGGGGGGGCGGGCGCTAAGTGGGTCTGCCACCCTCTGTTCTGTGCCGGGGGCTGACCAGGGGCCTGATGGGGTCGCGGAGCTTTCCGGCATGGCAGGAGGCACATGGCAGGCCACTCGCTTTGTGTTGGGTGCCTTCCGATACGGGAGGTGGGCATGGTCAGGCCCAGGGGGAGGGGTCCGCGTGGCCGCTCTCCAGCCTACTGCGGCCCTGTGTTGATCTGGTTGTGCTTCGCCTATCTCTCCCAGTGCCAAAACTCATACTCAGCAAATACACCACACAATAGGTTTGCGGGACGGGTGGGGTGCGGATGTGGCGAGCGGCTACGATCTTGCCTGTGACGCTTCTGCCCCGACGTGCTTCTTGTCCATCCCGAAATTTTAATTCCACTCTCATTAGCCATTAGCCACACACTGGCACACAAATCTTCCTCCGAACAACACTCCAACAGACCAGGGTCTCTGGGGTGGCGCGCCCCACTGATGGGTTGGTGCAGGGGGGCTGGATGGGCTGCCCCCTGCACCCCAACCGACAACAGCAAGCAGCTCCCCAGGGGCCCGAAAGGCACCCGGCGGCGCTCTCCACAGCCCCACCAAGTTGCAGCATGCCATAAACTACCAGGTGCAAGCCGCCAGGACTCGAGTCCAGCCAGTAACTATCATATATGCAGGTAATGCAGCTGCATTGGGGCACGCAACAGTTTGGGGTTCATCTCGCCACTATCATATCATTAAATCTCGAGCATCTCCAACACTGAATCTACAGTATACATGTGGCCACTAAACGTTTATGGTACGTGCAAGCAGTAAGCATTTATAGTACTCAATGAGCCAAGTCATCTGCTCCATGGTGTCACATACTTGTTGTCATCTACCAAAGAAATAACAATATACAATAACATAAAACAGTTTTCCATAATACTAAACAATTAAGTTGAAAAAGGGATTTTCTCATACATCTCTGCATGAGTATCCAGTGGACAGGGGACATTTTCCTCAGAAGGTAGATAAAAATGTCCAACATTAAATTGTGTCTAAGGGGTTATGCAAACCCCTCATGGGGGCCGGCTTTGACCATCTTGCAATGGGGCACGGCGCTGACTCATTACGCCACTGCGTCCACCCAAATCTAACCCTTGGTTAAGAGTGATTTACTTTTGCAGTGCACTAAGTTAATTCTGGAGAAAATGTATATCACTACATTCACAGCGACAATACTCATAACCGCAGACAAGTCAAGCATCTGCAGTATCGAATTTCAGCACTGAAGCAAATATTCACTCTGTTAATATTTTAATTTAAGGGTCATTTTCAGGCCCCTAGGTGTGGATCACTAGCCTGGCATCACCAAACCAATTCGCAAATGCGTATTAGTCTGAAATCTCTCAGTTCATTTTCAATTTCCAAGGGGTGTTACCAACGGGCGCAGACCAAAATGTCTCTGGACACAATTGGATGGACCTACAACCAATTACAGCAACAAAATGTGTGACATAGCGCTGAGTGAGTGAATTAGTAAATTACAATTTTACCAAATCCTGTGGGAAGTACGGCAAACAGATATTTCTTATCAAGAAAATCTTGATAAGGTGCCTCAACAGTTCTCCTCTGCATCATCATCATCATATCATTTTGCCCCACATTAGATAAATGGTTGTGATTTGCCCGACCCTGACACGGTTGGGTGGTATCTTTTTGGATGAGAGGGTGGCCAGACATATTCTGCAGAGCAAATTAAACATGCGCTTGCAAATTTGTCTAGTTCCCAAGCTCGTGGATCACTTCTATTTGCAAGAATGATTCCCATCTGCCTGCAGTAATTAAATTAAACAGAGAATGTGTAAAACAGTGAATTACCAATTTTCCACACCCTGCTGCTGCTCAATCACTGAATCCTGGAGATGATTTTAGGGTTGATTTGAGCAAAAGGATGGAGGAGCTTTTGTTATTGCCAGATGCGACCCAAAGGTGCCCTCTGTGAGGATTTCTGGATATAGATGGGCGCTCATACTCTTTGGTTGAGGTCCTGGTCAAGAACACTTTAAGGCTTTATTTATTTTTTCAACCCAGACCTAGTAGCAAAACCCTGCTGAATGTGTACCTAATGAGAAATGTACAACTCTGCTGCAGCTCCAATGAGGCAAACGTTTAAGCCTAAAAAACTGAAAATGCTAAATCCCTTTTTTGAAAATTGGAAACTCATCGTAGTCACACATATCTCAGTCTATTCTTATGTGTGTGACAATAGAAATTCCTGAGGTATTTGAACGGCAAGCGGTTCCAAAATCTTGGCCCCACAGTGTTAGAAGTACTCTATACACTATTACAGGCAACTATTAAAGGCATTTTGTTCCCAACCTCTCTAATCTTGTTGCTTCCTTAATACAACCATGACCACTGATTGATGAATGGTGAAATGGACCCAAACAGCAGAGGATGCCTTTTCCACCCTGAAGAGTGTGCTCTTAATATGGAGTTGGTCCCGCCTTTCCTGCTATAACAGCAAAGGTAAAGCTTTTGGAACCTTGCTGCCGGGATTTGCTCCCATTTAGATACTGATGTTGGCTTACATTCCAATTCATCCCAAAGGTATTCAGTGGAGTTCAGGTCTGGGCTCTGTGCAGGTTCAGTCAAGTTCTTCCACCCCATAGTCAGTAAATCATTTTTTTATGGACCTCGCTTTGTGGGGCATTGTCATGCTGAAACGGAAAAGGGCTAAACTGTTGCCACAGAGTTAGTTATTTATTTTTTTGCAGCTGGCACAATGCATTCAGGCAGGTAGCATTCCTCTGGAATCGACTGTAGAAGAAATTCTCCTGCATGGTCGGTGAGGTTAATCTGCCTGCTACAAGAAAACACAAACTGAGAATATTAAAGATATTTATTCTGCAGAATAAAGAGAAAGATTCAAAGCAGTGTTCTGACCAGTCTGCTGCTATTTCTGACGAAGAGGGCCTCATACAAAACAGAGGTTGGGGCCATTGGTCAGAAGTCATTTACAAGACTGTGCCCCTCAATTGTCCTCCGGGTGTTACCCTCAAACAGTCAATTCACAGGTACTTGCAAATTTTTGGTGGCAGAAGTGGATTACAATCCCTTACAATGCTCTTCCAAGCTCCCCTGGATGATTATTCTTTATCTCCATACAAGGTTAAACAGGACGAAATGTGATCCGGTTCTCCAATATTAGAATTTACATTGTAGAGAAAGAACAGCTCTTTACATAAAACCTGGGGGGGGCTCCTGGAAACACAGAGGGAATGTTTTGAACCCCCCTCCTCCTCAACAGGAAGAGGCTATTGTCCTCATTCAAATAGTTAATCATGTGCATTTTTCTCTCACATTTCCTCCTTTTGTTCCCACTGGAACTGTGGTTTTGTGGCTGCTGCTGCAATTTCTTTTGCTGTTGTTGTTGTTTCTATTGTGATATTACAGTGAGAGGATCATAAGAAGAGTGTGTTTTCAGAGAGATAGTCAAATGGATCTCCCTCCCGAGGTCAGAATGAAAAACATGACCCCTGTAATTTAGGGACGCTAATTAAAGGACTGCTTCTACTATTGCTGCTGCTGTTTTCTGTTGCTGCTATTGTTTCTGCTGGTATTGTCGTTGCTGCTGCTACCCTTATACCTAAACTTAATCATCCACCGTGGTGACGTCTTTGCGTGTGCGTTTCTGCTGTTGTTGCTGCTGGTGTCGATATTGCTGCTGCCGTTGTTGTTTCTGCGGCTGTTGTTGCTGCTGTTGTTGTTTTCTGTTGCTGTTGCTGCCACTGTGGTTGGAGTCGCTTTTATTGTTGTTTATTGTCTTTGTTGTTGCTTTTTTTTGTTGCTGTTGTTTTAGGGGCACTCCTTTGTCAACAGAGGTTGGGGCCATTGCTCAGAAGTTGTTTACAAGACTGTGCCCCTTAATTGAATTCAAACAGTGAATTCACAGGCACTTGCAAACTTTTGGTGGCAGATGCGGATTACAATCCTTTACAATGCTCTTCCAAGCTCCCCTGGGGCTATTCTTTATCCCCATACAAGGTTAAAACAGGACGGAATTTGATCTGGTTCTTCAATATTATAATTGACAATGTTTTTATAATTAATTATTATAATTGTCTCTTTACATAAAACTCTGGGGGGGGCTCCTGGAAACACAGAGGCAATATTTTAACCCCCCCCCCACCCTCTCAACAGGAAGAGAATATTGTCCTCATTCAAATAGTTGTTCATATGCATTTTTCTCTTACACGACCAAACCCAGATTTGTCCATCAGACTGCCAGATGTTGAAGCATGATACATCACTCCAGAGAACATGTTTCCACTGCTCCCTAGTCCAATGCCGCCACTGTGTTACACCATTCCAGCCGATGCTTGCCATTGCGCATGGTGATCTTCAGCTTAGGTGCAGCTGGTCATAGAAAACCAGTACATGAAGCTTATGATGAACAGTTATTGTTCTGATCCAGAGGCAGTTTGTAACTCGGTGGTGAGGGTTGCAACCGAATTCAGTGTTGACGCTTTTTACGCGAAACATGGAGTAAATCGAATATTTTGAAAAACCACCGGAGGAGACAGCGATACGCCCGTTGTTGTTACAACGGAAGAAGTTGATGACGTGATAATGTCCATTGAGGTTGGTGATGCAGATTATGAACAAGTAGCAATGGACAAGATTCTCAAGTTTACCTGCAAATGCACACACCGAGGTTGACATACAAAGACTAATATTATTGGCAGACTGTACATTTTGTTGTGCTATTTGCACTTTTCAACTCCTAAATAGTTCCACTTTTATAAAACATGTATATTCTTACTGTTAAATGAAAGCGTTTTTAAAAACAAAGATGTTGTGTGTTGATGACGCTGTTCAACATTCCCTCAAAACACAAGAACAATGCAGACATTGTCCGATTCAGCAGGGTGTCAAGCCCCATTCAGCAGGTTGTCAAGTGGCCATGTGGAAAGTAGCCACATGCCTCTGTTGGCCCTCCAAGCCATTTGCATTTTGGGAGCTGGCTGAATGAAACCAAGTGTTGGAGAAACTTTGAGGGTGATTATTTTAGAAAGGCAGTTTGCCGCAACCTTGTCATTAACAAGCTATAGCGTTAAAAATATTTGCTTGATTCGCACAAGTGACACCTTACATTGAAGCTCTGATTCTTCACTTTCAAATTACATGAAAAAATAGGCAAAAGCACCAAATGTACCTAAAATCCGTTGTGGGTCACATTTGACCTCTGTCATTTCTCGACATGCACAAATCCGAAATTTACCACTCTGATACAGCCTGTGCAATGCATGTGTTTATATTTTGTTCTGAATGGACAAAAATGTGTATGGGTTTTGTTCTCCGACAAAGTAAAAAAAACCCTGCCATTGCAATGGGGTGGCAAGTGTAGATTTCCAGAAAATTCAAATACTAAATGGAATAAAATCCGAATGTTTTTTGTTCACTTTGTTGTAGAACAAAGCCACACATTTTTGGAAAGATCTCATCTCATAGGTTTACATATGTACGTTTGAGAGGCCTCAGTGGACCCTAAACTGAGATATTGACCTTTGAACCCCCACCAGAGGTCACCTTTGACCCTATATCTCATTAATAAAAAGAGCTACCAAATAAAGGTCAACTGTTTTGGATAGCTCTGGACATGTACTTTTAGAGGGGTGGTAGTGTCAATAGCGCCACTTAAAATAGCCTAATATATAATTCAGGGATTTGCAAATTACCGTATTTTCCGGACTATAAGCCGCTACTTTTTTCCTAGGTTTTGAACCATGCGGCTTATACAAAGGTGCGGCTATTCTGTGGATTTTTCTTCCACCGTTAGGGGCGCTCTAACCGGAATTAGAATCAAAAATGAGATAGACGAAATATCAATGCAAAGAAGAATACGCTACTTTTTCTTTAGCAGATAGAACGTGGACGATAAATTACCAACTGGTAATTCTTTTCAAATCCTCGCCCCTTCATCATGGAACCCACACGAAGAAGTTCGTATGATGCAAGTTGTAAGTTGAAGGCCATCGACATCAGTGTGAATCGGGCATCTAAAGCTGCACTCCGGGTTGAGTGGGAGGCTTGGATGACAAGTGGTGAGAAGTCATTCACAAAAACTGGCCGCATGCGAAAAGCATCTTTTTCTGATGTCTGTCAGTGGACCCTAACAGTGTGGAGGGCTGTGAAAAAATCCACCATCCCCAACGGGTTCCGAAAGGCTTGACTGCTACGCGAAGAGAGCGGCGCACCTTCAGAGTCAACTTCACCGGAGGATGACAGTGACACGGAGAGCGAGACTGATGGAGATAGATGTGACGAAGCGCTTCTGAGGCTGTTCAACTCCGACACTGAAGAAGACGACTTCATGGGTTTCAGCGAAGATGATTAAAGTGACTTGTGGTTTCAAACACAGGAGAAATGAAGGTAAATAAATGCCGTTTTTTTTCTCTTAGTTCTGTTTCGTTTTAATCAGCAAAGTTGCTGCCGTGTTAAAAGGCACTGTTCGGAAAGAATCTGTTCAGGTACATACATGTACATTAACAGTTCAAAATCGTTCTGTACATGCAGTAAATATCTAATTTTTCAACATAGATATCTGCGGCTTATAGCCCGGTGCGGCTTGTATATCTCTTTTTTTTTAAATAGAGCGGATGCGGCTTATATACAGGTGCGCTCTATAGTCCGGAAAATACGGTACATATGTAAATTCAGGTATATTCCCAGACCAAATGAACCCCTAGTAACACATGCATGTCGTTTTTTACCCATACCTATTTCCTTTTTAGATTTAGTATATTACAACTACTTTTCCCATGGGGCAATTGCATCAAGATGCATAACAAAATGGCGTGGAATTGTAGTTAATTAGGGTTAGTGTTTGAAATGTTAATAAATAATTGCACTTTGCAAATTACATCTGTAAATTTTGAAAATGCTTGTATATTCACCCACCAAACTAACCCCTAGTAAAACATGCATGTCATTTTTCACCCATACTTATGGCGCTTCATAATAATATAACTACTTTACCCATGAGGCATTTGGCATGAGGATGCATTACAAAATGGTGTGAAATTGTAGTTTGTAGTGTTTTTAGAGTTAAGATTTAGTGTTCGGGTTTCAAACGTTTATAAATAATTAAATATATAATAAAGTATTGTATAATAAAGTAAATATTATACAATGTATATAATATAACTATAACAATAACTACTGTGCAAAATCGCCAGCTACATTGCAGAGACATTTCACTGCATATATGTATGAACGTTATATATATATACTGTATGTATGTGACAAATAAATCTCTTGAATCGTGAATCTTGAATCTTGAATCTAATAATTTGTTTTTGCTCCTTTAGAAGTGACAATTCTGTATATTAACCTTGCTTTAAGAAAAACATGTTTTATTTTTTTTATACTACCAATAACCTAAGTGTGACAGCAACGTGTCTGATTGGTGGCTCGCTGTAACCATGGAAACATATACCGCACTGGCCGATGGGTACACAGGCGGGCAAACGCTGATATTTATATCCTGTTAAAATGTATCTAGGAATGAAAATTCATACCGAGGGTATAACCCTACATCCCTATTCTCGCCCAACCTTGAATTGAATAGACCATTCAATTAAGAAAAAGTGAAGCCAGTATCCTGCGTGTACAAAATATAAACCCATGCATTTTAAATTTTAATACATCAATGAATACAGCAGGCTGTTTGGTGTTTGTAAGCCAATGGAGGACTTGGACATGGCATAGTTGCTCTGGTTTATTACATTTATAATAATAGAATGAAAATACCAATAATTCATAGAAGAAGGGTTTTGCCCACCAGTGGAAACCAGGTGTTTTGGTGATCTGTGTTGTGTACTGTTTGTGAATGAGGCCACTTGTGCTTA
Organism: Zeus faber; assembly: GCF_960531495.2. Taxonomy (NCBI): domain Eukaryota; kingdom Metazoa; phylum Chordata; class Actinopteri; order Zeiformes; family Zeidae; genus Zeus; species Zeus faber. The sequence goes on from NC_137192.1 coordinate 3,318,839, forward strand.
AAGGGCAACTTGTACGTTGGCACAATGTTTGGAGAAATTATGTAGCAATTCCATTTAAAATTATTTTCATTTTCTTTAATTTATTACAGTTATACAAATTGTTGTAATACAATTAGCTACGCCCACCTTAAAATCGAACACTGCCCACTAACTTGAACATGACGTCACATAACAGAGACAGGACAGAGCTAGCACTGCAGTAAATCTGTCCAAGGGACGGGGGACAGGTGAGGATGAGGAGACACAATCGGGCTTGGCAAGAGATGGAGTTGTGGTCTAAGGGAGACCCTCTGCCTCTGGTTCTCCTCCTGCTCCATAATGGCCCATTAGGCAGAGACAGAGATCGCTTGATAGGGCAACTGATATTCCCAACTAATATAAATCTGGTTAATTTGATAATTTTACAATAATGTAATGGTAAGAATATCAAACATCGTGTCAGTATAATATTGTAATATATTAAATAATCTGATAATAAGTTGAAGCTATAAATGGCACGATGAGGCACAGCCCAGGGTTCAAGATGAACAGGGATTTAGAGAAAGATTTTGATTTATTTTAGTTGCGTACTTTGCTTTCTACTTGTGAGGAAAATGATAAATGCAAACATAACAAAGAAAATTGGAGGGGAGTTTGACTCTCGCTGATGGCCCATCATTCTGAACAATAGGATGGGGCACCTAGGGCAGCATCACTGATCACTGAAAAACGAACAAATCACAAATTGCAAAAAAAAATCGCACCCATATACAAGAGCAGCTAACCCCATCACTTTTCCTGAGGGGAAAACTGTGAACTTTATGCCCACTTAAACTAGCATTTGTGAAAACCGACACAAACACAGAAGTTTACCATCCTAAATGGCTCAAAAACTCACGACTTACTGATTACTTCTGCACTGTGGCAGAGAGAAGAGAGAGACTCCCTTTTGTGCTGTCACAGACCAAGATGTACAAAAAGTAAAGGTTTAAGCGCAAAATTTTAACGCCTTAATTGTACCTGTATTTTTGCACTTATTGCTTGAAAAAAAGCATTTTTTTAAACCATGTTTGAAAGCCCAAAATGGTGAATTCCAAAAAATAAGTTAACCTCTTGCTCTTTAACCATTTTCCCCATTTAAGCCCAGTCAGAGCAGTACATTTCTCATTACTAAAGCATTCTGTCAATTTGTTGCTATGAACAATTATAAATAATGGGAACACCCCCGGCCACCATGAAAATCACAAAACTGTTCATAGAATGAGACTCAATGTCACGCATCATGAGACCTTTTACGCAACTAATGATATTTCTGCGCATTTCAGTGCAACAGAAGTATCTCTAAATGCCTTTAATTTATTCCTGTCAGTGCTCACACTGTGCTGCCAAATATTTGTGTTACTCATTTTCTTTGATAGACAGGCTCAGAGCAAACATTCACACTACATGTTTCTGCACCTCTTCAAAATTGAATGAACCCAGTATCATGGCTTTCTTTAGTTGTTTTTTTTTTCGTGAATTTAATAAGCACAAGGTCGTAGCTAGGTGCATTTTCTGGTTTTATCATCAAATGGAATACAGAAAGTTTGTCACAAGGGATTTCCATATGCAGATTTTCTGGGGACCATAAACTCATCTTCAAAGGTTGTCTGCATTTGAAGCATCATTATCGCTGAGCCCCAATGAATATTACTCAAAGTTCAGTTTATGGTTTGTCGGTGCCAGTGAAATCATTGCATCTCTTGTGACTTTTCTTGGTCATCGCTTAGCCTCATCTCGGATTACGCAGTCATGAGCAATGTCAATATCCTCATACAATATATCAAAAATGAAAAAGGGATGAAAGTCATAAGTTTTGAAAAAGAGATGCTGTTTAATTCAGAATCTCACTTCTGGGTAAACAATTTAAATCCAGGCAGGTTTACAGATTTTCAATAAATATCACGATGGCCTCAATGTTAATTGAAATTACTAAAGGTCTCTTGGTGGTACTTTCCCTGTGAGGGAAGGTTGTGCGATCTGCAGTCTGAAAATAATTATGCAGATGCCCTTCATATACAAGTCATGATGGGCTTTGAAGCAAAGCATTGAGATTCCAATCAGTGGATCTATGGTCTGAGACAGACAGACAGGCACACACACACACATACATACATACATACATACATACATACATACATCGAGATCAAGAAATAGTCACAGTAGATTAAAAAAAAGATAACGATGGTGACAGGTACTTTAAGTGTCGTGCCCATATAAATATTTATTTTGGTTTAAACATTTTTGTTAGTGATGAATATTATAGAAATATACATATGAAGGATATTTGCAGGGTTTTTGTGATACTTTTATTTATTTAAATTGTATTAATTTTTTTATTTGAGTTTTTTGGTTTTAATATAAAAAAATAAATTGTGGGAGAAAGACAGTTGTGTATTTCATCTGAGTCAGAATTATTTGTCTGCCTATCACAGTGATATTATGGTGATCATCTGATTTGTAAATATTAATTGCATTGCAAATTGCAAAGTGAGTCAACAAACACGGCTAAATTATTATATAATTAGAATTATAATATTATAAGAAAAGACCATTGTGAGCGGTCTTGTACCAAGTTGCTGCTGGATGGTATACGCACAAAGAGAGGAGTGATGCAGGGTAGTGTGTATTATCAGGGCTTTTTTTTTTTTTTTTTTCCAAAACTTGGATTGTTCTTATTCTTTTGAAGACTGTTTTCCGTAGTGAGAACATCAAACTAGCCTGGTTCCACCAGTCTTTCTTGCAAGGTCATTACATTCCCTATCACAATAGAGACTGGCCTTTCACAGTGAGTATTTGATTTGAATCCATGCCTTGACAGGCAACACCTTCAGTCAATCAGATTAACGAAACGCGTGGCATTATCACTGTGCTACATGAACACAGTTTACATCAAAGTGATCTCAGTATATGTGCTGAATATCTGTGAAATAAATATAGATACAGATATTGACCATTAATATGCATTTTAAAGACAATAAAATCAATGAACAAAATCCTTGATTTCTTCATACTTTTCCCACCATCTTATGGTAATGTTATTTATTGTTAATGTTCAGTGGGTATAGATGTTATACACAAAGCATTCAGCAATTAAGTATATCCCCAAACTTAAAGAGCAGTAGGATCAGTAGGTAACAAAGGAAAATGCCTTAGCCGGGATGTCGCCAAAAGAGCTGATTGCTAAAAGTGCAAGAGTCGATAGGACCCTAGAAAGCCTTATAAAATGCATGGTTTTTGACCTTTGTTTTAGGTACAATTTATAGAGATTAACAATATTGTGAGTTTCTTGTTTTTTGGAAAGGAGATTTAATGTTTTTTTGTTTTTTTAAGGCTTATACATTTGCCCCATTGGACTACATTCAAGCACTATGAAGTGCAGAGCCAAGTTTGTTGTTAGCATTCATGTCATCAAGTGAGGTTGTGAACAGTTGCAGATGACCAACATTTTTCATTAAGGCCTGGGTTTAAAAGTGGTCAGTCTAGACTTTAAGGAGTCCATTGTGTAAACCAGGGTTACATGGCACAAGGTTGACCAGATAATAAAATATGAATAAATAAATAATAATTTGTAGAAGTAACAAAATAATAGGATATTGTCATGCGGATCAGTGATAAAATAAATGTATAATGAGAAAAAAATATTGCCATCACAATATGCAATCACAGAATTAAAAATTATTTTTAATACAGTAAAATGGAGTGTAATTGGTGGAATTATCCGTCAATCTAAGAAATTGGGATTTGAGGGATTTGTAAGCCTATGGGAATGGCAATACTCATTATGAGTTGGCCGAGGCAGCCAATCACGCTAGGACCGCCTTCGGTTACTTCAGCAGATGGAAAGTTAGGAGCATCCTTTCTTTTTTATGAGTGGATTTAGAATGCATTTATAGATATTTGAACGAGAAGTGACAGTGATTTAAAAGAACCAGCAGATTTATGTTTAATGGTGAGTATTAGCAACATTTTTCAGTTGGTCTGTTTGGGTAACAAATAGGGGTGGGCCAATTACATGATAGTCGCAATCTGATTCGTATTCAGAAAATTAATCCATAAAAATGCAACCAGGTGGTCGAAATCTTTAAAACTGGAAGTTGCGTAATAATCGCAAATTCCAGTTAAACTTCCGGTAAAAGGAGCTATGCACTTTTATTGTGAAAAAAAAACAGAGGTTATGACAGGAACGCTGGTAGTCAAATGCCAAGGCAAATTAAGTTGTACTGGCGCTCTCTGTGTCTTCTACCCACTTGTGGCAGGGGCTGCAAACTATTATGAACTACAACAGCAGCTCCTCCCCAGCCACGTCTGTGTACGCCTCCATAGCCAATGAACTGAACTCCTTTTTTGCGCGGTTTGAGCCTGGCAACAACACCACTAGCTCGTCAGCTAATTGGAATTACACTGCTGGGGATGAGCGTGCACTCTCAGTGTCCGAGCATGACGTAAGGTGGGCTCTGATGCATGTGAACACCAGGAAAGCTGCGGGCCCAGATGGCATATCTGGGCGAGTACTGAAGACCTGTGCTTACCAGCTAGCCCCGGTGTTCACTAGGATATTCAACGCCTCCCTGGCCGAGTCGGTGGTCCCGTCCTGCTTCAAGAGGTCCCGAGGATTGCCTCTCCAGCCTGCCTGAATGACTACCATCTGGTGGCCCTCACCTCGGTTGTCATGGAGTGGTTCGAGACGCTGATTAAGGACTACATCTGCGTCTCCCTCCCCCGCACCTTGGACCAGCTGCAGTTTGTGTATCGGCCAGCTCCAGCACCATCATCAAGTTTGCTGACAACACCGTCATGGTGGGCCTGATCAACGACTGCGATGAGAAGGCCTACCGCAAGGAGGTGGCTGACCCGTCACTCTGGTGCCAGGACAACAGCCTCCACCTGAACTTCAGCAAAACTAAGGAGCTGATTGTGGACTTTAGGAAGGGATGACAACTAAGGACGCACATGTCTTTGGTGATTAATGGGGCTTCTGTGGACACTGTGAGCAGCTTCAAGTACCTTCAAGTACACCTCAAGTCCCCATCACTAGGATTTTACATGGATTACACAGAGACACTCTGGTGAGAAAGGCGAGGCAGCGTCTTTCCCCCCTCAGGCAGCTGAAGAAATTCAGGGTCTCGGTGAGGATCCTCAAGTCCTTCTACACTGGAGCAGTGGAGAGCATCCTGACAGGCAACATCACTGCCTGGTTTGGGAATTGTACTGCCCAGGACAGTTGGGCCCTGCAGAGGGTGGTGCGTTCAGCCCAACATACAACTGGAACTACCCTCCCCCCCTGCAGGACTAAAACACCAGGAGGTGTAGTAGCAGAGCCCGCAGTATCATAAAGGATCCTCATCATCCCAACAATGGACTGTTCCAGCTGCTGCGGTCAGGCAAGCGCCTCCACAGCCACTGTATTGTATGTAGCATTCTGTACTGCAAGTTACTGTATCACTGTTCTGGGTTACATTTACATTGGAAGAAAAAAGGAAACGGTGATACAGACAGACCTTGCTGCTCTGTCACACATGTAAGTACTTTATCCATGAATCAAGCTGTATGTGTTGTATTTCGCCTAACTTGCTTGTGTGTCCTCAGGGGAGGACAACCCAATTATTTATATGGCTTGGACTATTAATTTTAATCAGAGGGGACAAACTAACTATTTACATGGCTTTGACTATTACTTTTGATCAGGATACTCAGGAGCAGTAAGCCTGAGTAACAAAACAAATATATACTACTTATACTAGTGTGTGTGTGTGTGTGTGTGTGTGTGTATTCATTAGCGTCCCTAAATTACGGGTCAAGTTTTCATTCAGACCTCGGGAGGGAGATCCTTTTGACTCTCTCTCTCTGAAAACACACCCTTCTTCTGATCCTCTCACTATAATATCACAACAGAAACAAGCTCGACAGCGTCGCACAGCACACTTGTTGTGTTTACTTTTCGCACACGGGTTAGAGTTGACCGTGACCTGGCTGGTGGCAGGCTAGCAGGCTGCTCACTATCGCCGCCTTCCTTGAGGCAGAGGTACTGCCTGTCTCAAGGCAAGCGTTTTCCCTGTGGATTTATGTCATATCAATAAGATGTAAATATTACACACATACGTGAAATACATTACCGAACACCATGGAAAAGAAGACGTATACTTTTATTACATAAAAGTGTCCTCAACCATCATATTGGAAACATACACAGAAATGGGAACAAGCACGCGCCATTTGCACGCGCTCAATCCAGTTTGTGAGTGATTGCTCAATCCGGAGGGAGGCTCGGCTGTCCATGCCTCACCGTTTATTTAAGCAGGAAATACAGAATTTTCTGCGATTTTTACTATAAAAATGGTCAAAATACATTAAGAACCACACCAAAATCATAGTCCAGAGGACAAATATTAATACTTGTGTTATTTTATTATTTAGTTCCTTTTTCCTCTCATGATGACAGGGGAGGCACAGCCTCACCTGCCTCCCCTGACTGCACGTCACTGGTAGAGCCAAATAACACCAGCATCTTCTGTGCCAACTGTTGGATGTTTGAAAACTTTGTCTCATTCAGTGAAACATAAAACGTATCCAATTTGAGGGAGTTGAACTTCTCCTTTAGGACAGAGGAGTCAGACTGGAGATCAATCAGCTCCAACTGTAATTCCTGCGGTGCTGCCTCATAATCTAATGACAGGGGACATGACACCAGATGAAGTGATTTCTCAAACTTTTCAAAATCAGAGAATCGACAGCAGAATTCTCCGTACGATGTCCAGCGATTTACTGTATCTGCTGTTGGGAGGCTTCTTTCAGCGGCGCCAGTGTGGGGAAATGCGGAAATGATTTGTTTGTCATTTGTTTAGAGAACAAAATCAATTTTACCTTGAAGGCTTTCACATTCAGCTTATTCATGTGTGCCAGTATGTCCACAGTGAACGCCAAATCACAAAGCCAGTGTTCCTCAGCTCGAGAACATCATCAGCTTTCCCCATTAACTACAAAAATGAGCCAAAACAATATTTTGCAATCCAATCCGATACTCGCTTTCAATTTTGCTCTATTTTGTTCACTCATTTTGTTATGGGTGACGCATACATGACGATCAGATAAAGTGAAGAAGAGTGACTTGACATCAGAGAATGTAATGTAATGTAATGTAATGTAATGAGAAGGCCCTGAAGAAGGCCATCTGGTGGTACCATTAAGTATTACAGGAAAATAACAGTGAAATTAATACTACAAATTTAAATATATTATAGGATTGTTGTTAATATAAATGACTCGTGGGCCACATTAAACTACGCCGCTGGACGGTATGGCCTGCGGGCCGTAGTTTGCACACCCCTGCTCTAGAATTAGACCCCCAAGAGGGCTCGCCTCCTACTTTTACATTGGTATTGCCTTGATTCTTATACAGGCCTCTTTGCCCAGGTTTTGGTGTCTTTCTTCTGTTCCAAGCGGGCGCTTATCGCGTGGAGACCATGGGGCGTATGGTGTGCCAGGATGGTGGCAGCCGATCATTCTGACACAATGTGGTAGTTTTTTTTATTTTGCACTAGCTCAGTTAATGGACTAAATGAGTAGTTATGCAATAGTACACTAATTGAACTAGCCTATGTATTGTTTTATTTTTGATATCATAGATCTTTGTCTTGATAAAAAATATATATATTCGAATTTGGAAAACAAAATACAGAAAGAGAATAGGGATATATTTTGCATCTTGCCAAATAAAGTCTGAACAGAAGCGCTTGTCGCCTGTCTCATTATTTCCCGTTTTTACAGATATTATGTGTTTATGGGTTCCCAGTCTGGAACCTGTTACATGCACAACTCAAGCATCAGATTTAATGTAATTGTACATGACCACTTGAGCAGGAAGTTTCCCTACAAAGCTGGCACTATAGCGACATTTTGTGAGAAAAATAAAATTGTCGTTGTTACCCAAAATATAAATAATAGAATAAAAGGAGATGACCATATCAGTGTAGTTGTTAGTATTTCAAAAAAATAAAAGGTGTCCATTTCTTTATATTATTTTAGACAATTTCCCACCCTCTACATTCACACGACACAATCCTTTTTTCTTAACTGTTATTGTCTTGCGAAAGTAGTGGTGTTCAAACTACATGTTGCGTCCCAGACGGGAGTGGGAGACAGCGAACACACGCGAGACCCTACGAGACTTGGGTATTTTTTAAAGTGACTTTGCCAGAATTAAACAAAAAGAACTAACAGAGCTTTATAATAAAGAAAGGTTTGCTGTTGTCGCTGTGTGTCTGCTCATTTATTTTGTGGCGACAAAAGAAAAAAAAATACATTTCATTAATTTGGAGGTGGAGCCTGTGGGCATGGATTAGTTCTGCAGTTGGAGGTAAATTATTATGAATATGTTATTATTATGAGTGAAGTCCTAAACAGTGAAGTGAAGGAAAATATCTGATATTCCTTTATTTTAATTTACATTACATAAATTAAAATAAAGGAATATAAAATACGTATTCATTCCGTATACCCTTCAACTGTAAATTACTCCTCCTCCGCCTGGTTTCCTCTGGTGTGCTCATTTGCTTTTTCTCTATCCATCCACATCCATCTATCTAACCATCCATCCAACCATCCAACCACCCCCCTTCTCTTCATCTGTTTCAATTAGATCTGAGGTCTATTTGATTAATCCATCTATTTATTTATTATTTTTTCTATCCTGGCTTAATTATGTGGCTCCTTGCAGCTTCATTTTGAAAATTTGATTTCTGTTTTTACTGTCTTATTAAATAAATAAATGGTGAAGACTATTCATTGTTTTTGATTATTTTTCAGTTAAATTTCAGAGTAAGTGTGGGTGTGTGTGTCGAGACACATATACAGTATATAGAGTGAATAGCCATCCCTCTCTATATCTATAGAAAGATAGATTGATCGATCTATATGGATGTAGATATATACAGTATCTATATATCTATATATAGATATATTATACGGTTTGACTCACACAGCCTGCAGAGCTTTATTGAATCTGATTCAAAGCTTACCTGCTTTTTTGTTGTCTTTTCCATCCTGTTAGAAATGGTTATTTGCGCGGTATGTTTTCTATAACACTTCAATTTACTTTCCTTTTGTGAAACGACAATTCCCAAGAGGAAGCGTTACACAGATATCTTTCCCTTTCGTCTGATCTAACCTGCATGAAAATTGAAATTCCATTTCAATTCTCCAATTGAATGAAACCATTCTGGATAAAAGGCTAAATAAATTCACAAGCAACTTTTCTTTTTCCCTAAGCAGACGATTATATAAGTGAAGCGCTCAATCGTTACATATGCATCCTAGGTGCAAATAAAATGTAATTTAACACTTTTTACGGAGGGTTCCTGAAGGAAATCAATTGGAACTTTTAAAACGTGTGCTGCTCTGTTAAGTAAAGCCCCCTTTAACAGATGTAACATCAGTCATCTCATGCCCTTATCCCATCGAGTCGTATCTCTCTGTTACCTCGCAGGATCCCAGGTGCTATCTTTTTTTAATGAAATTCACAAACCACCTGCCCCTCATCTGGGTAATTCAGGTCAGGCATTGACGAATACCACTTGAGATGCGAGTGCTGCCAAATCACATTAATTACCAAGTGTGGACCGCGGCACACTGCATACTGCACTAGACACCAGCTTAAAGGATAGGTTTGTTGTTTTTTAACTCAGGCCTTATTAAAATGTTGGTCCCCATCATTTATAACTGTTCATAGCACAATCTCGCTACGCTTTACTGTTGAGAAGCTTACCTCTCTGCTGCAGCTTCTCACTGTGCTTCCATTTGGGGCAATGGGGCAAAGTTGTAAGCCATTTAAAAATCTAAAATCTCTTTTTCAGAATTGGGGTGCTCATGATATTGTCAGACAGTCTTCATATGTTCTATGCAAACCGTGCATTATATCAGGTTTCTGTTTGCTACATCCACACTAACGTAAAAGACTAAGAAACAGGACACTTTGTAGTTCCTGGTGGCAACCTGCAGCCAATACAATACATGTGAAAAGATTCCTGTTTTCAGGAAGATTTTACATGTTTTTATAAGGCTTTAAATGTTTACCCGATTTGGTTACATTTAAGCACAGTTAGAAGCTGCAGCAGCAGAGTTGTAAGTGTATGTGTGTTGTTGTTTCTCAACAGTAAAGTATTCGGCGAGGTTGTACACTGTACTAAAGCTTGGGTTGAAAAACTGGGAACTTATCCTTTAATACATTTCTAACTAAATGATTTATTTTCATACCACCACGAAAGTACTCTGCACTCAATTTTTTGACCAACTTAAAGTCTGAGGAGTGGGATTTCAAGACACTGACAAAAATTGATGAAAATCAAAATGATACTAGAAATAATAATCATAATAGTACCAAAAAACCAACCAGCACTCCATTGTCCACGGCCTCGGCAGACCCAAATGCCACAGTATTGGCCCGAGTCGATTCTATAATCTAAGAGGGGAGCGAAAAAATCAAAACGCAGCAGTCACGACTGGCCACTCAAAGCCGTTCAGGGTAGCTCTGCGTTTTTAAGTTTCAATTCCGTAACCTTTCGCTCAACCGGTCACTGATTGGATCCGCTCCTGGAGCAGATTTCTTCTAGAATCATTTGTTACCATGTGAAGAATGTAGTGGTTTTGGTGAAAGGAGAAGTCAATCATGTTTGAGACCCCTCACTCTCATTTCACAAAAAACTCCAACAAAAAAAAATTATAAATAAAAAACCCCTCAGGCATCTGTTACATCTGTTTTTGTTCAAAAGGTGGAAGTGCTTTAGTTATCTTTTAAAGCTAGAGTCTTTGACGCTGTGCATTTTGTAGTTGATAGTATTTAGTTGTTAAATATTTCTAATTTCCCTTCGAGGATAGTGTTATTTCAGGTTCTTCATATTATGCAGTACGTACAGAATTATTGTGTGATATGTTGGTCAAAACGTATAATTCCGTTGCAGAGTGAGAAACCAAAATGTTTTCAATCTATGGAAATAAAATATATTTCATTATTTGTGACAATGAAATACGGTTCCCACAAAATATTTATAACATGTAATGAAACAATGTCGCTATTAAGAGAGGACAAAGCCATTTATATGAAAATTATATATGTAATGAATATATACAGAAATAATAGTATTGCTGTCAGACAATTTACAGGGAAAGAAGTTGTCTTATTAAGATAATAATATTTTTTTATTATTACTATTATAATTATTATATATTAATAATTATTATTATTAATGCAATGTCATAATCTAGCCACTGGGGGTGCACAAGCCAGTGAATCCTCAGTGCCAGTCCCAAGCCCGGATGAATAGAGAGGGCTGCGTCAGGAAGGTCCTCGTAAAAACCATGCCAAATCGAACATGCGGACAACAAATTTGATTTCCATACCGGATCGGTCAAAGCCCGGCTTAACAACATCCACTACTGGTGCCGTTAGCCAATAGGATGCCAGTGGAAATTGTGCTACTGTCGGCCGAAGAAGAAGAAGAGGGGGAAGGCGTGTCCGGCGACAGCAGGAGAGGAAGAAGGGAAGGGGAGTAGAGTAGGAACATTGAACGTTGGCACTATGAAGGGTAAAGAGAGAGCTGGCTGACCTGATGGAGAGAAGGAAGGTAGATGTACTATGTGTACAAGAGACCAGGTGGAATTGGAGTAAGGGCAGGAGTATCACAGCTGGGTACAAACTGTTCTACGATGTAGTGGATGGCAGTAGAAATGGGGTAGGGATAGTCTTGAAGGAAAAATACGTCAAGAGTGTTTCGGAGGTGACAAGAGTGTCGGACAGAGTAATGAGCATAAAGCTGGAAATTGATGGGGTGATAATGAATGTGGTCAGTGCATTTGCTCCCCAAGTTGGGTGTGAGATGGAAGAGAAAGAAGAATTCTTTAGTTAGTTGGATGTAGTGGTGGAGAACGTCTACAAGGTAGAGAGAATGGTCGTTGGTGCGGATCTTATTGGGCACATTGACAAAGGGATCAGAGACATAGGTAACAAGAAGGTGATGGGTAGGTATGGTGTCAAGGAGAGGAATGTGGAAGGACAGATGGTGGTGGATTTCGTCAAAAGGATGGAATTGGCTGTTGTGAATACATATTTCAAGAAGAGGGAGGAACACAGGGTGACATTCAAGAGTGGAGGAAGGTGCACACAGGGAGACTAGATCTTATGCAGGAGGTGCAATCTGAAAGAGATTAGTGACTGCAAAGTGGTTGTATGGGAGTGTGTTGCTGGGCAGCATCGGATGGTGGTCTGTAGGATGACTCTGGAGGCCAAGAAGAGGAAGAGAGTGAAAGAAGAGCCAAATATAAAATGGTGGAGGTTGAAAAAGGAGTGTTGCATGCAATATAGGGAAGAGGTAAGGCAGGCCATAGGTGCGAATGAACGGTTACCAGATGACTGGGAAACAACTGCAGAGGTGGTGAGGGAGACGGCCAAGAAGGTACTCAGTGTATCATGTGGGAAGTTGAAGCAAGACAATGACTCTTGGTGGTGGAATGAGGAAGTACAGGAGAGCATAGAGAAGAAGAGGTTGACAAAGAAGAAATGGGATGGTCAGAGAGATGAAGAAAGTAGACAGGAGCACAAGCTGATGCGGCGCAAGGTGAAGAGAGAAGTGGCAAAGGCAAAGGAAAAGGCATACGAGTTGTATGAGAGGTTGAACAGTAAGGAAGGAAAAAAGGACTTTGTACCGATTGGCAAGACAAAGGGTTTAAGCTGGGAAGGATGTGCAGCAGGTTAGGAAGATGAAGGATAATGATGGGAATGTGCTAACTAGTGAGGAGAGTGTGTTGAAAAGGTGGAAGGAGTACTTTGAGGAGTTGATGAATGAAGAAAATGAGAGGGAGAGAAGAGTGTATGATGTGGGGATAGTGGATCAAGAAGTGCAGCAAATTAGCAAGGATGAGGTGAGAACAGAATTAAAGCAGATGAAGAGTGGAAAGGCAGTTGGCCCAGATGACATACCTGGGGAAGCATGGAAATGTTTAGGTGAGATGGCAGTGGCGTTCCTAACAAGGCTGTTTAACACCAACCTGGAAACGGAAAGGATGCCGGAGGAGTGGAGAACAAATGCATAGGTACCCATCTTCAAGAATAAGGGAGATGTACAGAGCTGTAGTAACTACAGGGGAATAAAGTTGATCAGCCACAGCATGAAGCTATGGGAATAGGTAGTGGAGGCTAGGTTAAGAGGAGAGGTGGGGATCAGCAAGCAGCAATATGGTTTCATGCCAGGAAAGAGTACTTCAGATGCAATGTTTGCTTTAAGAATGCTGATGGAAAAGTACAGGGAAGGCCAGAGGGAGTTGCACTGCGTCTTTGTGGATTTAGAGAAAGCGTATGATACGGTGCAGAGAGAGGAAGTGTAATATCGCATGAGGAAGTCAGGGGTCGCAGAGAAGTACGTAAGAGTGGTACAGGATATGTATGAGGGCAGTCAGACAGTAGTAAGGTGTGCAGTAGGTGCGACGAAGGCATTCAAAGTAGAGATGGGATTGCATCAAGGATCAGCTCTGAGCCCTTTCTTGTTTGCAATCGGGATGGACAGGTTAATCAGGCAGGAGGACAGGTTAATCAGGCAGGAGTCTCCATAGGGAACAGGTTGAGGAGAGCCTGGAGAAGTGGAGGCTTGCATTAGAGAGAAGAGGAATGAAAGTCAGCAGGAGTAAGACAGAATACATGTGCCTGAATGGGAGAGAGGGCGGCGAAAAGCTGAGAATGCAAGGAGTGGAGGTAGAGCAGGCGGATGAGTTCAAGTCCTTGGGGTCGACCATCCAAAGCAGCAGAGAGTGTGGGAGAGAGGAGAAGAAGAGAGTACAGGCAGGGTGGAGTGGGTGAAGAAGAGTGTCCGGAGTGATCTGTGACAGAAGGGTTCCAGCAAGAGTGAAGGGGAAGGTCTACAGGACTGAAGTGAGACCAGCTGTGTTGTACATTTTAGAGGAGGTGGCACTGACAAAAAGGCAGGTGGCTGAACTGGAGGTGGCAGAGTTGAGAATGTTGAGATTTTCATTGGGAGTGACTGTTAGGCCCACGGCCTCCCAGCGCCACTAGAGGCCGCCCTTGCCCCATCTGCAGCTCCCTACTCAAGCCCGATTGCACACACCTGGGATCAATTACCTGCACAGTATTTAGTCCGAGCTTCCTAGTCATTCCTTGCCAGACTGTCAACTGGCTTACCCGAGTTGTATCGCTATTGGCTCCCTTCCAAGTTCCAAGTTCCAAGTTCCAAGTTCCAAGTTCCAAGTTCCAAGTTCCAAGTTCCAAGTTCCAAGTTCCAAGTTCCAAGTTCCAAGTTCCAAGTGCATATTTCTAGTTCCTAGTTTATGTCTCGTTGTCTCGTCTTCCCCTTACCTGCTTGTCTCCTCTCGTCGACCTAGTCTGTCTCTCCAAATCCAGCCAGCCTGGTTTACCTGCCTGTCTCCGCTCGTCGACCAAGGCTGCCCGTCCATCTCCATCCAGCCTGGTTCCCCGTCTCTCCACCCGGATCCTGGACCCCATCTCCTGGTCATCATCATCCCTGCCCTGCCCTGCTCCATCCCTACCCGACCGGGTCCACCCGGCCAGCTCCACCGTCCAGGCTAATAAACATCCTTTGCCTGCCTTCTGTCTCCCTGTGTGGTGCGTTTGGGTCTCTCCCAGTTCTGGTCGTGACAGTGACAAGGATGGACAGGATTCAGAATGACTACATTAGAGGGACAGCTCAGGTTGGACAGTTTTAGTGGAAAAATGAGAGGGGCGAGATTGAGATGTTTTGGAAATGTTTGTAGGAGAGATGGGAGTTACATTGGGAGAAGGATGCTGAGGATGGAGCTGCGAGACAAGAGGAAAAGAGGAAGGCCAAAGAGAAGGTTTATGGATGTGGTCAGGGAGGACATGCAGGCAGTTGGTGTAGGGAAGGCAGATGCGCAGAAAAGAAAGTATTGGAGGCAGATGATCTGCTGTTGCGACCTCTAACGGGAGCAGGCAAAAGAAAATTTAGATTATTCATGCAATGTTATAATAATTTAGGACTAAAAATAATTGTTTGGACAGTAGTCCAGACTTAGCCAAGACAGTAATATATATATATACTGTGTATATATATATATGAATGCATACAGTCTGTTTGTGTGTGTGTTTGTGTGTGTGTGTGTGCATGTGTGTGTGTAATGAAATGAATAATCTGCCGCTCATGTTACTGGAAATATGCCCTTGACCAAATAACGAATGAATATATGAAAACAGTTCCAAAAATCAATCCAAGAGGTTTATTTAAACCTTGACAGAAACAAAACATAGTCTTGAGGGGAGTGGCCCTTTCACACATGTAGCACAGATTTTCAGTGTCAGACACGTTTGCACCTACTGAAAATACTCTACTTTATTTTAGTGTGGCGGAAGAAAAATAATAATTGAGTGGTGGAGCCTAGGTAGAGCAAGGAGGAGGCAGGACGTGACGCAATGACACATGACGCTGCAGAGTTTTACAGCACACCCAAGATGGCGGACGAGGCTACTGACTTCAGTTATTGTGACTTTTTTTACATTGATTCTCCATGTATTTGGAGGTATCCACAATTTAAAAAAAAAGTGTGGAAAGGAATATAAAAGAAAGCAAAAAGGAGCACAAAGCAGGTAGGCCCATGCACGAAGATCCCACCGGAGAAAGAAAGCTGCAACGTTGTGGTTCCCTGTCCAGTAGCACCATGAGAAGGCATTATGGTAAACAATCTGATGGTACTGCCTTTTGAGTGGTTTTAGGTTGGCGTTCACCTGCACTTTGGTCTAGAATACACCGCGCTCGTGGAGGAGGTTCGTAATTTAGTCATAAACAATCGAGTCTTGCCGTTCCTAGAATTTGAAAGATGATTTTGGCATCGGTCCTAACCGACAGAAGCTCCCGAATTCAGCTCTCTCCAGTTAGACATTTTCTACATATATTATCTTCTTCTTCTTCTTCTTCTTCTTCTTCTTGTTCTTCTTCCTCCTCTTCTTCTTCTTCTTCTTCATCCTCATATGTTATGGCAGTATATGATACGAACCTCCTCCACGAGCGCAGTGTATTCTAGACCAAAGTGCAGGTGAACGCCAGTGAGGCTCTGATAATTGCAGATCATTTATTGTTTCAAAACTACTACCAGTCAGTAAATGCCGATACCAATAAATGCTACATAGAAAATTAGGAGATTATCCGTGTATAACTTGAGATTTAGAAATGGTCAAACAAGAAAGTAGGTAACTGGTAAACTGCTTTTTTGTTGTGTGTGGTTTGAACAGGTTTACAGGGCAGGTGGGGACCTTTGAAGATAATTTTGGTTAATATTCTTGAAAACTTTTTATTGGTTTAGGGAGGAGGTTGGGGTTAGGATCAAAGTGAAATTTTGGGATTCTCGCTCCCAGCTCCCCGACGGCAGGATGACCTTCCCAGGCAAGTCAGACCCGTAGTCTTTACCCATCCATCTAGCAGCATGAATTTGAAACTCCCTTCTTACATAGTCCCCTCACATCTCCTCTCTCCTCCACTACTCCTCGAGCAGATGTTCACCCTGCCCACATCTTGTTTATTCATTCATAATGTATTTAATGCACATAAAGGATAGGTGCGGTATTTTTCAAACTTACACCCTTGCTGAACACTTTACTATTGAGAAACTAAAATACAAATCCACTGCTACTTCTCTGATATTAAGCCCTTAAATCTCCTTTTACAAAATGGGAAAACTCACAAGAGTCTTAATCAATCAGTTTGAATAACACTCACATTTTATTAAAAAATACTTTTTGCAATTTAAATTATTTTAATTGATAGTTATTTAGGCTTAAACATTTGTCCAATTTGCCAGTGGACTGCATTTAAGTACAGTGAGAAGCTGCAGCAGAGTAGTACGTTTTTAAATAATTAGGCAAGGTTGTGTTATGAAGGGTTATAAATTATGGGAAGCAACATTTTAATAAGACCTGTGTTGAAAAATAGCAAACCTACCATTTAAGTCATATCTCAGAGCTATAATACTGTGCAAAACAAAAAATCAAACTGAAGCCAGATAATGTTGAAGAGTTTTCCTCCTCCTGAATGATACCTTGATTCCGGCATTCTGGTGAGATTTTTATGCATGGAAATAACAAAATATGCACGTATTTTGGGGGCAAAAACATATTAAGAAAAAGCTTGAACACACTCACCCTACAAATTGATCAAATAAAGTGCCAATCTAATGTATTCATTTTGACATAGAGCATTACGTGGATTTATTCCATTGATTGAAGGGCTGTGGAATGCTTAGTTCAGTAGATAATTTTTGACCAATAGGTGAGCAATAGGTGAACACCATGTGGCATCTTCGGGCTACAAAACTGGTCAACTGTAATACAGTGGTACCTCGACTTACGATTTTTATTCGATCTATAAGAACGGTCGTATGTTAAAACAGTCGTATGACGAAGCAATCTTTATTTTATTTATTTATTTCATTATGAAATCATGGGTGAAAATAAACAAAATACACAGCACAAACACAGTTAATATGAAAAAAATATCGATAAGCCACGAACTACGTGCACACCCTATGTAGGTCGCCCACTGACCGACTGCTGACTGGCTGCCGATGCGCCAACTGCCAATTTCCATGGTCGTATCTTGGAGCAGTCGGTTGCAAGTCGATACAAATTTTCGCGACTATTGCTACTCGTACCTTGGATTGATCGGAAGTAGATGCAGTCTTAAGTCGAGGTACCACTGTCCATAGTTGGTACTATTCTCTTAACAGTGAGAAAGAAAGAATACAGTTAAACAGAATGAAAGTGAACCTGTGGGACAACTTAATCCAAAATAAACTACAAAAACCTAATGAAATACCACTTATGCACACACTTGCATAAACTGAAATCAGTTTGAATCATTTTAAATCAATCTGATGGGTGCCTGCCAGGTAATTAACTGGGGCTGCAGCTAAACCAACCTGCCATTCATTAAGGCTACCAGCTGTTTTCTGGTGATTATGAGTGGCTATTTACATTAGTGGGGTTAGTTAGGATGTATGTACCTGAATCTACGTGAACAAAATATGTATGATTATTTGGTACATATACAAAGCTAAACTATTTTGCCAAAATCATGTCTTATGGATTATAGTGGTGCATCTTCTAGTAAATTTGCTCGGATAAAAAATATTGATGCAAATGTTAATGCCACTAAATTCTTGGCAAACAAATCTAAATATCTAATCCAATGATGTAAAGGTCAGTGGAGACATCACATGGTGTTCACCAGTTCCTGGGGTTTCAACCAAGTTCTTTCCAGTAGCTGCCAGAGTGCGAATTGTACAATGACAATCGTGGTGGAGAACTTTTTTTGTCCAGCAGTTTTTTCAGTGTGTTGGAGAATTTGTCCTGCGTTGTCGGTGATGTTAATCTGCCCGCTACAGGAAAACAATACTGAGAGTATTAAAGATATTCATTCTGCAGAATGAAGAGAAAGATAGTCTTACTCCAAAGCAGTGTTCTGATCAGTCCGCCTCTACTTTGCTTGAAGAGGCCTTTATAGTCATGAGAGGTTGTGTCCTAGTCTAAGACTAGCCATGTGATTTGCTGTAGTCTTCAGTAATAGCTAAGAACATGTTTTA
Organism: Zeus faber; assembly: GCF_960531495.2. Taxonomy (NCBI): domain Eukaryota; kingdom Metazoa; phylum Chordata; class Actinopteri; order Zeiformes; family Zeidae; genus Zeus; species Zeus faber. The sequence goes on from NC_137192.1 coordinate 3,337,463, forward strand.
ACAAAGAAAACATAGAACACTATCGGTGCCGAGAAAGCATACGTTGAGTGTTTACACAAAGAAAAACAGTGATTACGACTAAAACATTTGTGACAGTGGTATTCAGGAATGTAAGATCTCCTTAGTAAGAGTTGGGCGTCACTAAACAAACATATGCCTCAGCATTAAGACATCACTTTTGGGTAGAATTATATAATTCATTAACATTGATCATATTTTTTTTCCCTCACACTCCCTCCTTTTGTTTCCAGTGGAACAATACAAAAGAAAAATGCAATAATGCTAAAATTTCATATAATTGAGGCAAAGGGATCAGAAAATGACATAAATTGAATACAATACAATTATCCAACAGAGATGTCCTTGAGAATTCTAGCTTGTTGAAATCAACTGGTCAAACACACATCTAATAATAAATATAACTATATAAACTCATAACCGAATATCCCAGACAGAATTGAAGAACATCTCCACCTGAAATTGGTCAAAGCTCTCTTACCTCATTTGACTAGAGAAGAGCAAAAGACGACTAAGTTTTATCTACACTATACTATGGCAACACAGGTCGTACAGAGGGAAAAATCCTGTGTGAAGCCATTCTACAATTCTTACTAGAAAAAAAAAAAAATTATAAATCACATTATGGAATAAATGAACATGAAGTGATTTCACAAATACATAATGCTATGTAGATTAAGCAATGGTTATCACTTAATAATGACAACAACAAAATTCATTGTGTGAACATAATGACTTAACACATCCTATCAGTAAGGATAAACATAATTAGACAAAAATCTTCACATTTCAACATCTCAACATCTCCGTCATCATCAAAAGGTGGTTTCCAATCAACTAGTGGTATTGAGACAAACTGTCCTGCCATCAGTAAGCATCTTACAAAGGATAGGTATTATACACGCTACACAGCAGCATAGCATCAAGCACATTATCACTACAGGTATCAATATTTTTATGAACATAGAAATCCATGGTCCCAGGAATCTGACAGTGTTCCAGCTTTTTCTCCAGAAGTTGTGGATCACCACCAGTCACCTAGTCGTATAGAGGTCCTTCAAATGGGACGGGTAGGGTTGCGTTGACCCACGCACATAGACTTAAACACTTGGGTGAGAGACACATTATGACAACATTGTTGGTATAGGTCCACGGTTATAAAATGGGGTACGTGGAATAATTCTGTTATTTCCCAAACAGTTATGTGGAATAGCCGACTACAGTCTCAGTCCAAATATAAATGTGTGCACCCTAGTTTAAAAACAGAATAATATTATCCCAATGTCTGATATTTAGCCGGTAATGTCCATAGAATATCGATTAGGCTACAAAAATATACCGACAGTGTGTTAATCATGCAGGCTTTTTTAAGTTTTCCTAGAGTGTATTTCTCAAATGTTACCTGGATATAATCCCATCTACACAATCCATTAATTTTGTAAAATCTAAAAACAATAAATACTAAACTGAACAATCTGATCACTACAGATTTATGTGACGTAATTCATGTGGCTTTTTTCAACAGAAGACAGACCTAACCGCATTGGTCTCCCAGTCAGTACTTCATGCTGGGAAAGTAGAGTCACATCATATGATCGTCCTCGCATTCCCGTCATGACTGATGGCAGGAATGAAACTCGGTTGAGCTTACCTACACTGGAATTCCATTAAGAAAAACATGTCAATTATCACCAAGCAATATTTTAACGATGACAAAGCATCAGCTTGATAAGTCCATCATGAGGTTCCTGCATTGTTCTAAGCACAAGCATTATGTTTACTTAATTCTCTAACTATCGTTTCTTTTTAACAAATGGTACTTACCATATGTCAAACAAGCAAAAACTAGTGGGAGAGATACAGCTCAGTACATACAGTACCAAGTAGCTCTGCCTGTCGAGTTATTTGGGTTTTTACTTTCAATGCCTGCCTAAGCTCGACTCGGCACAGAAACCAACAGAGGACGCTGGACAACTCCACACTTTTTTCCTTCTTTATTAGAGAATCAGAGTATCAGGTCTGTTAGGTTGATAACCTTAAAATAAAAGAAACAAAAGAGAACATCGTTTCCCGTTAGTTAGTCAACATGAAATGGTCACCACATTCCCTTTCTTAAAATAATGAAAATTAAATCAGGTTGGAACGGCATTATTTTTAATATATTCATTGTCACTGTAAATATTCTCCAAATGTACATTTATCATTGATTACTTAATATCATTAGTTATTTTTTTAATTATTAATATTTAATTTATTTTAAGAAAATTTTAAACTGTTTAGCATGTTCCTCTTTATGCCTCTTTTAAATACTATTTATCTAAACTTTAAACGACATGAGCAATGTTTTAAATCTGAAAAATTTTAACCTGACCTTTTAATCCCATTGAACAAATCAAATCAAGCAGTATTTAGTTAAATTGGTCACATTACTCCCATGTATCAAACATAAATCATAATATCTTCTCAGAGATCAAACGCATTATCAAATACAAACAAGTGTACATACCAATAGCGTCTCTGCAGTTACCTAGCCATTGAGTAGCTATTCCATGGGCTTGTTTCTTCCTGCAGGAGCCCACCCTACTGAGGAAATAAAATGAATCCATACCTGCCCAGCCCTCCTAATCAAAGTGCTCTCTCTCTCTCCCTACCTGCACGCCAGGAGCCTGAGCTGACAAGGTGGCTCGAGGCTGCCCTCTTGCACTGCTTCAATATTATTATTATCATTATTATTAATATTATTAATTGATAACTTAGGACTAGACTACCTAAATATGAGAGAAAAGTGTGAGAAAACCAGTCATAACTTAACACTGCCACTACAATAATTCAGTGCAGGATGCCTTTGAGTAGAGGAAAAACAAGGTTAGTGAGGAATCCTGTGTCCTCATCTGTGGAGGAGACAACCATCATTAGACAAGAGCAATATTAGGTATGGCAGCTTTGTTGGCTCCATTGGCTCCAGCATTTCCAATAAGGATGGGGTGAAGTTCATAAAGGTAAACAGCACAAATAGGAAGATCAGAATGGGGGGCCGGTTATGACATCAAAACATTAAACAATGTTCTATATGTCTGATTAATCAGTTACATTTCACACTTGCCCTTACATATCCATGCAATCAAATAAAACAAACGACAGTTTACAACAGATAGAAAAACAAACACAACTGGTTGTGCTAAATAAACAAACCTGTTTTATACAAATAACAGATGATGGACGGACAAACAAAACGAAAAAACCTTTTTGTTGTACACATGAGTTTAAATCATCATAGTTGAACTTTTCAATAACTTCAGTAGCAAGATCTGGGTGGGGCGAAGACACAATGGCTATCACTGTCAAGCAATCATGTGAATCTCCATTAGAGGGAAGAAGAGAAGTTGGAGTAAGCGAAGTGAAAGTTGCACATGTTGATGATGGAGAGGTGTTGCTGAAGAGAAATTAGCCAGGTTAGCACCATAGCAAGATAAAGGCTACAGCATGTAATCAACCCAATAACCCCGGTACCAAGTTTCCGAGCATAGTATGCAACAAGACGTAATTCATCTCCACAAGACTGCAACAACACAGCTAACATAAACCCATCTTCCTCATCCACAGTTTAAGTAATCCAGAAAACCCACCATGGAGTAGATGCAAAAGCTTGTTTGGAAAGCAACGAAAAACGTTCTCCCGTCTAATGGTTGAGCAAGCATTTCCTTATTCCACCATCCGAAAAAACAATAACCGCCCAGAAAAGCCATTCCAAGGTACGACCCTGAGGAGAAAATAAAAATTAATATTGCATGACTGAAATTGTGAATGTTCTTTTGTGCTGGCTGGAGTTATAAAGGAAAAAGAAACTGTGATCATCTTGTTGGAAGTATTTTAATAAGTCAACAACATAAGCAGATCAATAAACAATCAAAATTCAAATTAGTGTGCTGCCATTAATGAAATCAAAACCAAAATACATTTCCAAAATGTGGCAGAAGAGACATTACTGGAGGCTCCCCATAACTCAACAATAAGTTAAGCAACTAGAGAGGGTAAAGAAAAAACGTGATTCACATACCAAAACATTTTAAAATTTTGCGTTTGATACTATATTCCTATTTGTTTTATATAATTCTTACTTATACCCTTAAAGGTACAATTAGTAACTGCAAAAAATAAGCCTGAGATCTCAGGAGTCATTAATCTAATAGAAGCCTAACTGGCATTGATCAATAACATTCCAATAACATCTAATGGACATGTTATGGCCTTACTCAATTGTAGAGCATTTGTCTTTGATCAATCCTGTTGTCCTTCAGATCTTCTCAATTAGAGGCAGTCACATCTACACTGGTCAAGAATCAAAACCCCAGCAAGTGGATTTCTGCTTTAAACTATGGAAAAAAACACTGAATAGACGGGTTGGTTAATCCATCAATACACCATTACAACATTAATCGATTCACAAGATATTTTCAAATTTAAACTTACATTTTTTTTAAATGCTTATTTTGCTGATTTGAAACACACAAACACTATTGTATATCACACCAAAACTGACAATTCACTCATGCAATATTACTATTTAATGTATAGTGTTTAATCTATACAATTTACTTATGAATTATGTCCTTTAATTTAGAATGACCAATTTACTAATGCTTCATGCCATTGAGCCAATCCAATACTGCTGTAAGACTGCAGACTACCTCACCGGGGGATAGTTAAAGGATTATCTTATCTCAACCAGCAGGAACTTCCACTTTGACACGGGAACACAAAAAGGAAAAAAGGAAATTAATAAAGAAATAACTCAAACTTTATAAACCAAAAACCACTGCATTTCTGCTGCTACTATGCATCATATCTGCTCTCCACGATGTCTTAAAAATATATTTCGCAAGTTTTCCTAATTTAGTTTTATCATTTTGGAATGCTTTGTGATGAAATCTATTAACAAAGCACAAACTATAGTTCTGAAAACAAAAACTCACAATACTCTTCAACTTACCAAAGTTGCATTAATCAATTGACAGACACTTGTTCCAGCAATTTATCTGTTACAACTCACCACACCACAATGATCAACATCACAATTATCTCTCTTAACATCAACATAGACTACTGTTGTTAACTTGCACTTAAATTCAATTCTATTTTAATTTAGTCTGCTAAACACCACTAGTAAACCATAATCACATAGTGCACCATTTGACAATAAGTTAAATCCTTTAGTCCTGCAGCTTCCTCTGCTGAACCAATATTTTACTAAAATTACTTTTACAACTCACTTTGCTCCAAGTTCCATCCTAAATAAAGAATCCAAAATGCATCATTTGCTAACTTTCCTACTTTCATTATCTTTCACATCAACTTCCATAATCCTTTCAGTCTATCAACTAACTTTACAGCTCTCTCTCGCCTTGTTATCATTTTTTCAAATTAATTTGAAGCTTAACAGTATCCTTTCCAGCAATCCAACCAGATATTTGGATTACAACGCTACTTTTACACCAAGGACTCATGTGTGAAACTAGTCTGACATGTTATGTACAACACATATACCACGCTTATCTAACGTTTATATATTCGCTTTTTTCATCAAGATTTTTATCAGCCAGGTAGCTTAACATGCCCCAAGACACTGATAGAATCTCTCAGAAATCTCATCCATATGCGCTCCAGAGTGATCCATCGACCAGGCAGTCACAGGCCCCAGAAACCAATTTGATCACCCAGGATTCATGTGTATCACTGAAAAAAGAGTCACACAATGGACTCCTTGAACTCCGTCCTCTCCCTAACAATTTAAAATTTACTGAAACTAGTTAGAATGTAAGTTGCATTGCTGGACTATCAATACCAAAAATTTTAAAAAAGCCAATAAAAATTTCTAAAGGACATATACATACATACTTACATACATGCTGTACATACAAACATATATATGTGTTTGATTTATTTTACTGGTATTTTTTTTCTTCTTTTTATTCACTTGAGAGTGTTGTCTTTATTTCCAAACCCCAATGTCCCAATGCACCGCATGACCAACAGGAATGGATGCCGACCTGTGTCCCAATACACCACACGACCGACAGGTGGCTTTATTAATTATTATTATTTTTTTTTATTATTATTATTATCAATTTTACTTTAGTTATTAATAATTTAATATTAATACCTTAATATTAACACCAGCAGTTCCTCACCTAACCTTAACGCTTTTGGTAGGAGGGAGCAATTGTACTATTCTGCTTTCTTCCAGTCAACGCTTTTGCTAGGAGGGGTCAAGAGTAATCCATAATAATTATGTATTCAATAATGTCGACTTTGTTATTGAATAATACAAAAAATTTAAATAAACAAATAAACAAACAAAAACCATGATCTCTCTTGATCGATGCAAAATTAGTCACTTCATTCCCCGGTCTCCAGACTGATATATCCACTGCCCTTCCTAGACTGCGCAGAACGCAGCTGGCAATACGAGGGGGGGATTTCTAAGCTTAACAAAAGCTTCTTCAACGATCCTCAAGATCTTAGATCTTAAAGCTTTTTCCTACAATCATGCCTGATCGGTTCAATATCTCAGTAAGTCCTCACCTATTTGTTCGGGATCTTGTGTTGCTCTTTTTTTTTCTTTTTTTTTTAACCTGTGTTGTCAGTATGCTGGGCATACAACAAAGAGTATTTGTATGCCATTGGATCTAGGACAGAGTTAGTCTGCAAGTGGAGTTCAAGTTCTCAACCTGTAATACAACTCTTTATTTATTCTTAAATCATCAACAACTGGTGCAATAGCTCTGTCCCGTGGATGACCTGTAGAATGATAAGAGCACAGTTTTTGGTTATAGAGAACCACCACGAACCCCCCTCTTTGGAGAACTATTTATCATGTTTCTTTCTGTCATAGTTATGGCAATAAATAAGGGGGGAGTTGAGAGGAATGCAACCAGGAAGGTGCTGGGGTGCACTCAAAGCAGGTGTGGTTGTGTGTGCGTGTGTGTGTGTGATGGGACCGCCTGTATGTGTGTGTGTGTGTGTGTGTGTGTGTGTGTGTGTGTGTGTGTGTGTGTGTGTGTGTGTGTGTGTGTGTGTGTGTGTGTGTGTGTGTGTGTGTGTGTAAGATGTCCACCGGTGAGTATACATGACTTATCCCCATTGGTACTGGTGTAGAAGGTTGGTATTATGTCGTGGCGCCTCCAAGCGGCAGAAAGGGCCCCGAAGGCTTGTAAACTGTGTTGCGTCTGCTGGATCTGCCATCATATCCAGACGACTCCTTCTTAGATATCTTACGGCCTGGTCTCTGACTGCCGTTGTGCACACAACCTGGACCTGCACACAACCTCGCCCATTTAGGCACATGTATTCTGTTTTACTCCTGCTGACATTCATTCCTCTTCTCTCGAATGCATTCTCAGCTTGTTGCGTCAGTAAGGACGCATCCAAAGCGTGTGTGTGTGTGTGTTGTTTGCCGTCAATGCATAAATGCATGTCTTGTGATGTGCTGTGTGACAATTAAAGATTCTTCTTCTTCTCTACATGAATGTAAGATCTCGTGAGAAAGAGTCGGGCGTCACCAAACAAACATATGCCTCAGCATTTAGACATCACTTGGTGGTACAATTATGGCATTCCTTAACATTGATCATAATTTTTTCTCTTACAGGTGTCCCTATCACGAATGGGTACACATGGGGCTTTTTTTTGTTTCCTTCAATTAGAAAACGGAGTAAATCAGGCTATCAGTCTACACTTTGTCTTCGCTTGTGCACTCTTGCTGCTACTGTTACTGCTGCTGTTGCTTCTGTTTTGGTTGCTGCGGTTATCTGCTGCTGGTATTGTCACTGTTGGTGTTGTCGTTGCTGCTGGTGCTGTTGTTGGTGCCGCTAACCTTATACCTTAACTGGTGTTGTCGTTACTGCTGCTAACCTTATACCTAAACTTAACCATCGCTTACCTGTAAATGTAAAACATTTGACCTTATTATGTAATAACACCCACATTTTGTAATAATGTGTCACATTTTCTAATGAACATTTTGAACACAGTGAATAATACATTTTACATACTACATTTTATATGATGGAGACCCTGATCAAAAGTAAGCAATGCATATAGCTGGTGGTGATGCGTAAAAGTGACCCACCACATAATTTAGGGTCACATTTAGAAATTTGACATTTCTGTTTTTTTGTGAAAGATTATCACTTGTGGGAATCAAGCAAATATTCTGGAAGCTATGACTATTTATTATTTGACTATTTATTATAGATTAAGGTTTTGAAAATGGAAGTTCTGAGAAATAAGGCTTTAAAGTTATAGAAGCATTTCCAGACTTTTGCAGCACAAAATACCCATTGAGAAACACAATTTGTGCTTTACCTTTTGACAGCCTGTAAATTACTGCCAAAATGACTGAGGAAACAACAAATAAAGTCAGTTAAGTTTGTATAGCAGGTAGTTTCTGGATGACTTTGATGTGTTGATGAAGAAGGAGTCTCCGCTGACGCTGACTTGATTAAAATAACAGTTTTATTACACAAATCTGCATCAAACCGGACTTGCCATCGACCGCCCAGGAGAGAACAAAGCCGGGAGTATTCTCTGCCGAGCGGTGCTCGGCACTCGCTTTAATAGCTGTCCAGAGATAACATACCACATCTGGTTCCAATCCATAGGTGTCAGCTCAGCCTCTGTCTTGCCATAAATCTAAACGTTTTCGCTTCTCTCCTCGCTGGGCCTCCAATGTACACACTCTGACTTTCTCCGTGTAACTTTCAAAGTAACATACGTTAATATTATTAGCGCTATATCTCATTTTTGGGAGCCAAAAACCCATCTGGCAGCTTCCTTTCTTAGTAAATCCAGCAACAATCAAGACAGGAAAATTCTCTCATGGTCCCTCTGCCCCAGGCAACACCTAAGGTACTCCAAATCAATTAACAGAAAAAGAAGAAGGGTTTAGAAAACTGTATAGGATGTAACATATAAATGCATACATTTAGAATCTCAGAAATAAATAAAAAAATTTGTCCAAAATCAGGCTGGTCGACCATCGGACCTTCCAGTGGACCTTTCCCTGCCTCACCAATCACCAATGTCCCTCAAAAACCGCAAAAAAAGAAAATACCTGAGGTCCCAATGTATTCACTTCATCCTATTACAGACAACTCAAAGAAAACAAAAGCAAATCAAAGTAATATGTCTTGCTAAAAATATACAATGTAGAGTACAGGATCATCATTATTCATCAATAATGCAGGTTACAGTGTAATAAACAAACACATAAATAAAAACATTCAGGACAGATATGTATATATTGAACTGTTGGTTTTTTAACACCAACTTTTAATGATATTTCACTTGACACCCCTGATCATGATGTCCTCATTCAGGGTCCCCCATCCATTTTCATCCTCCATTTTCGAATGTCCATGTTTGAGTGTTCAAGTCCATCAGGCTGTTAGGATCTCTGGACACAGGCACCCTCTGACTGATCCTGAAAGAAAGAATCACCAGCAAGTATCTTGCACAAACATCAAACACAGTATAATAATTTCACTTTTGCATTATACTTAAACATTATTCCAATATATGATTAACCAATTCAGACCTGTGTGTATGAGAGAAATTTACTAGTACATTTAAAAGAAATATGTTCATTATATTCTACCATTAAATAAGAAAGAACATTCGTTATCTTGCCCATATGCTATATGAATGAAGTAAGTGTGTGTGAGACAGGGGTCAGCAAAGACATGAATAAGTGCTTTGTTGACTGTGGGCCATATGACATGGGAAGGTGTGTGAATGCAACCATCCCCTCATAAAATGTGGCCTGGACGAGTGTCGGGAGGTTTGTTGTTGTAACTGATGTCAAAGAATGCAGACAAATGGCTTCTTTGCACTATTGACCGTATAGGAGGAAGGAAGGGATCCTAATTGAGTATACAGATGTACTTTCTTGACCAACAGAAAGAGGTTAAAAGGAGGAGTCCATGAGCGGCTCGGCAGTTCTTTGCCAAACCAACTCAGATTCTGTTGTCACTTCTTGCAAGTGATAATAAAGTCTTATATCTTCAGACCTCGACTCTCTCGAACTTCTCTTCTTCAGTTTAATTGTTAGATGCAGTTTTTTCCACTACATATTTGGCGTTGTCGGCAGGATTGAAGAAGAGGGACCCGCCGGCTGCTGGGCTGTGGGTCGGGGACCGGCAAGGGTCACACAAAAACGGGTGGCCACCCAACTTGAAAAGGTAAGCATTGTTCTTACCTATTAGTTTAGTAAATTTGTGTGATCATTGTCTGCCCGATTCTCATGCCCGATGGTAGGTTTTGTGTCTCTCCAAAAAGAACCAAAAGCATATATGTAAAGAAGGAGGAGAGAGAAAGAAAGTGGCTTGGAATGAAGTTGACGCATGCATGCACACACAACGCTCTGTGATTTATACACATTGTAGCAGAGTGTGGAAACGGTCCTGTATAGATCTCTTTTATTTCTGGTAAGCAGGTTAGTGACGTCCTGTATAAGATCTATTTTTGGTAAGCAGGGTAGAGACGGCCTGTATAGATCTCTTTTATTTCTGGTAAGCAGGTTAGTGACGTCCTGTATAAGATCTATTTTTGGTAAGCAGGGTAGAGACGGCCTGTATAGATCTCTCTTTAATTTTGTCTGCGGGTAATCATATAGAAAGTCCATTAAAAGCATAGGGACAGTGCTTAGAGGCTTATCACTCATGTGATTATCTATTATAAGTTTGTTTTTCCTGTATAAGATCTATTTTTGGTAAGCAGGGTAGAGACGGCCTGTATAGATCTCTCTTTAATTTTGTCTGCGGGTAATGATATAGAAAGTCCATTAAAAGCATAGGGACAGTGCTCAGAGGCTTATCACTCATGTGATTATCTATTATAAGTTTGTTTTTCCTGTATAAGATCTATTTTTGGTAAGCAGGGTAGAGACGGCCTGTATAGATCTCTTTAATTTTGTCTGCGGGTAATCATATAGAAAGTCCATTAAAAGCATAGGGACAGTGCTCAGAGGCTTATCACTCATGTGATTATCTATTTTAAGTTTGTTTTGAAGTTTAAAAATCTGGGGTACTCCCTCTGACGAGAGGGCCCAGTTGGTCGAAAGAGTTATTTTGTGTTGTTTTGTGTTAGTTAGGAGCTTTGTTATGTGTTGGTAAATCTGGGATACCGCCTTTCAAGAGAGAAAGGGTCTGCATAGTCAGAGAATTGTGTTTGTCTTCGTCTATTGTAGTTAATTAGCTTAGAGAAGGAGCTCTAGAAGTAATAGATAGAGATATAGGTGAAGATAAGGTATTGTAATTAACAACTAATATAAAATACATTTCTAATAATAGGGCCGAGCAGAGTGGCTTGGGAAGCCTGTAGAGAGCAGGGGTTAGAAAGGAGGAGAGGAGACAAGAGAAAAGGTGGGGGTCGAGGAGCTCCGGGGGAGCCGCAAGTCAGAAAATAAAAAAAAAGGGGAGTGGAGCAGCTTTACATTCACTTGGAGAAGACAGAGGAAAAGGCGTGAACGTAAACTGTAGTGAATAATAATAAAGTAAAACTAGATAATTAATAGTTACATACATTAGTATCATGGCACCTACAGCCGTGGAAATACTGACTAAAAAAAAACCCTTTAAATAAAGAGGAGATAATAAAAAACTCAGCCAAATGGGGTAAGAGGACTGCCAAATTGGGAACAAAGTGGCCAGAGGGAGGAACATTTGATGCAACGGTGTGTGAAGAAATGGAGGTGATGATGAAGAATCACAAAATAAATAAAACCGGGAAAAAAAGCGATTGAGAAAAGAGAAAGAGAGAGGATAATATTAGCAATGTTTCAAAAAGAAGGTACAAAGTGGAGGCAGAGAGAAAGAACAGCTAGGGAAATGTTGAGTGGAGTTGAGGAAGTTGAAAAGGTTCAGCCACCTCCATATAACACAGGACAGTACCCAATGATAACAGGTACGGTGGAGGTTAAAGGGGAGGTTAAGCTGGACAAAGAGAGGGATAAGGCTTGTAGAACACAGAGAGGGAGAGGACCACCCTTACAGATGGACTGTTATAAAGGCCTTAGAAGGACAGCAAACGAGTGGAGTAGTGATAGCGGAAGTGATAGTGATGGAGACGAGGTGGTTAATAGAGGAAGAAGGTTAAAAGATAGCCAGATGGAGATGACAGCAGAGCGCAGCCATGAGGGAGAGAGCTTCAGTGGGACACCAGGGAAAGAAAGGGAGGGGGCCGAGCCCAGCAGCAGTATATCAGCGCAAGTTCCCCTAGTGTTCGACTTGCAAGAGGAACTTAGGAGATCACAAAGGAAGAAAAGAGCAGCTAAGACTTATTCAGGAATATATCCTATCCTGGTAAAAGGACAACAAGCCCAATATATCCCATGGGGGTCCCAAGATTTAGAAGGATTGGTAAAAAAGTTACCTAATATTAACAAAGGGGCTGCAAAGTGGATAGGGATGTTTGAGGAAAACACCATAGGGAATATAATGGCGGTGGGTGATCTGAAAGCTTTGTTGGCCAGAGTGTTGGGGATAGAGAAGATGAAGAGCATACTAACAAACGGGGGTTTGAGCCAACTGTTGGACGAGGCCTCTGATGGAACAACATTTGACGCTTATAGACAAAGAACTTGGACAGCACTCAGATGCGAGTACCCAGTCTGTATTGACCACAAGATCCTGAGAGGTCACACAATAGGCGACACAGAGAACCCTGCAACATTCCTGCAGAACCAAGTTAGGAGGTGGCAATTGGAGACGGAGAAAGATCCAGAAAATGATGGATTGATCTCGATGCTGTTCAGAAATGCCATAATAGAAGCATTGCCTGGCCCGGTCAAAAGCAAGCTAGGAGATGTGGTGGGACTGACCTCATCAATGCCCCATAAAGAGTTCAGCGATCATCTGGTCCACGCAGTGGAGAGATATCGACAAAACGAACAGAAGATTCAAGAACAAAGCAAAGAGGTGCAGAGAAAGCTGACTCAGCTTCAGCTAGAAGAACTCACGAAGAAAGAAAAGAAAAAGCAGGCGGTTGTTGTGAAACCAGATGTTGCAACAATGCAAAACGTCCAACAGGCCCCGCCACAGATCCAACCTCTTCAACAGACACTCCCCCCCCGGCACGACAGCCTCAGAGCCAAGGGTCACTCACCCCACCTGTGGTTAATGTTTATACGCAGAATAGTGGGAATCCGAGGGGTGGAAACACACAGAACCAGTATAGGGGACAGCGAGAATATGACAAAAAGTAATTGTAACACTCCTTTGCTTCCTGTGCTAAAAGCAGATAAACAAAAATGGCGGTTGGTGCATGATTTGCGAGCTGTCAATGATGTTGTTGAGGACATGCAGGCTGAAGTTCCAAATCCACACACGATACTGACCAACGTTCCTCCTGATGCCAAGTACTTCACAGTGATTGATTTATGTGGTGCATTTTTCAGTGTACCTCTTGCAGAAGAAAGCAGACATTTGTTCGCATTTACGTATAAAGGTAAACAATACACTTATACAAGAATGCCACAGGGGTTTAAACATTCTCCACATTTGTTTAATCAGGTGTTGAAAAGTGATTTGAACGAACTGGTACTACATGGTACACTGATACAGTATGTGGACGATCTCCTGATCTGTTCTCCTACATTGGAACAGTGTCATGAGGACTCCATGGCTGTATTAACACGACTGGCAATAGGGGGGCACAAGGTGTCCAGGAAAAAATTACAATACTGCCAGACAGATGTTGAATACTTGGGGAGGCTGATAGCACAACAAACTAAAGCCATAGCACCCAATCAGCTCGAGGGGATTAGCAAAGCACCTAAACCAGACACGGTACGACAAATGATGACATTTCTGGGGATGACAGGGTTTAGTTCAGATTGGATAGAGGACTATGCCCTTAAAACTGCACCATTAAGAGCAATAATGAAGAACGTAGGAACAACTAACCTTCAAGCTAAACTTATGTGGGATGCAGATGCATTGGCAGCGTTTGAAAGCATCAAACAAGAACTTCAGGGAGCAAGTGTATTGGCAACTCCAGACTATACAAAACCATTCCTATTGTATGTAGCAAATAGGAGTCAGGGGTACGCATCAGCAATACTAATGCAAGAATCCTGCAGTGGGAGGCGAAATCAACCCATAGCATATTATAGCTCAAAATTGGATACAGTAGCACAAGGCTACTGAGGTGTCTGGAAGGTTTGAGGTGAATAGGTCACTGAGCTCCCAGGGCAGAAATATAGTGCGGGAATAATAGTAACGTATGTTACTGTAGATTTACTGCCTTGTTGTCATAGGAAGAGCGAAGACAACAATGGGTCTAATCAGAGGTCCTATGGGGGAGAAATGTTGTTTCCTCCAGCTTGACCAGAGGAGGAAATGTTTAGACTTATGACAGGACATAGGCTGAGCAGGCACGTACGGGTTGGAACCAGAGGTGGTATGTTATCTCTGTAAAGCTTTAAAAGCGAATGCTGAGCGTCACTTGGGAGAGATTCCATCTGGCTCGGGTCTCTCCCAGGACATCCATGGCAAGTCTGGTTTGATGCTGATTTGTGTAATAAAACTATTATTTTAATCAAGTCAGCGTCAGCGGTCACTCCTTCATTCTTCAACACATCACACCCATCAAGAAACTAAACCACACTACCCACCCTGTTATCAGGGATTAGCTGCGGTACAGTATGCTTATGACAAAGCTTTGTCCATCACGATGGGATATCCGGTAACTATTTTTACACATCATAAAGTTACTGAACTGATTGAACAGGGGAAATTTGTGTTGACAAACGCGAGGTTGTTGGAATATTTGACCTTGCTTACGTTCCCCGATGTTACCATCAGAAGGTGTTCAACGGTGAACCCAGCAGAAAAAATTCCGCATGATTTTGAAGGGACGTCACACGACTGTGTGACTGATTCTCTGACGTTTACCAAGTTAAGGCCTGATTTGTTGTCAATACCACTAATTGGGGCTGAGGAGGAGTTGTTTGTAGATGGTTCGTGCTACAGAGATCATTTGGGTAACCATGCAGGATTTGCAGTAGGACGACAAAACCCGGATAGAACTTTTGCTGTCATTCAAAGTTCTTATTGTAAACAACCATGTTCAGCACAGGTGGCTGAATTGAAAGCTCTTACAGCTGCCTGCCGGGAAGGGGCAGGTAAAATTGTGAACATATATACTGATTCTGCATATGCACATGGTGTGTGTCATCTGTTCGGAGCAGTATGGAAAATGAGGGGTTTTAAGAAGACTGATGGGTCCCCCATAATGCATTGTGATCAGATTGTGGAACTGATGTTGGCATTGTTGCTACCTAAGCAAGTGGCGATAATCAAATGTCAGGCACACAAGAAAGGAAATGACTATGTCACAAAAGGTTACAGTGCTGCAGATGAGGCGGCCAAGAGAGCCTCTAACAGTTGTGTTTTGATTCAGGCAGTGTTGACTATGCCTGTGGCGTCACCTACTGAAGATGATGTTGTCCGCATGCAAGAGAAGGCTGGTGTCTATGAGCAAAACATGTGGCTGAAGAGGGGTGCGGTGCGCACTCCGACTGGGTTATGGAGAACTCATGATGGGATGTTAGTGGCACCGACCGCGTTGTTAGGATTGCTTATCACTAATGCGCATGGGTTTGACCATTGCGCAAGGGGGGAAGTAGTAAGGAGAATCAGAAAACCAGGTTTTTGGTCACCATACTTGCAAACAATGGTTGAAAATCAGCTCAATGAATGTGAAGTATGTGCGAAACATTAATGTAAGAAAAACAATCACCACCCCATTGGGACACATTCCAACACCAGAGGGACCATTCAGACATCTAGTCTTAGACTATGTGGACATGTTAAAAAAAGTAAATGGGAAAAGATACATGCTTGTAGTCATTGACAGATTTAGCAGATGGGTGGAGGCAGTCCCATCAAAAGATCAGAGTGCGTTACAGTAATCAAATTTTTGACCAGAGAGGTCATGCCAAGGTTTGGAATTCCAACAGAAATAAGCTCAGACAACGGCTCTGCATTTATCCAAAAAACTGTTAAACAAGTAATACAGCAATTACATGTCAAACAAAGATTGGGTTGTGTGTATCACCCTCAATCACAAGGAATGGTGGAAAGAGTGAATGGAACAATCAAGACAAAAATTAACAAAATTTGTGCAAGTGCTAAATTGAACTGGGTAGATGCATTCCCATTAGCACTAATGAGTTATCGCATGCAAACTAACAGAATGGCACATTTAACTCCGCACGAAATGCTCACGGGTCGACCCATGCCTGCACCTAACCTCAGAGGACCCCATAAGGGTCCTCCACTGGAACAATTGCAATTAGAAATTAGAGAATATATCAAGCAACTAACTGGCATACATAAGCATATATTCCAACAGGAGAAGAACCGAGTACCAGAACCAGAAGACGACCCACCAAGGGGGGTGGAACCAGGCGACCAGGTGTACCTAAGGGTGTTCCGGAGAAAGTGGAACGAGCCCAGGAGAGAAGGACCATACAAAGTCACCAATGCAACCCCAACTGCCATCCAGGTGGAAGGGAGTTCCACCTGGTACCACCTCAACCACTGCACGAAAGCTGCGCAACCCAGGACGAGGGAAGAGAGTGGGGAGGAGTCGGATGCAGACGCACCCGATACTGACCCACCACCCCAAGACCAGACCTAGCCCAGCCAGGATGATGATGATGTTGAAGCTGATGAAGCTGTTCCTGATCCTCTAAGGCTTTGGGCAGACCCCAGTGGCCCAAGGACGGATTCAGAGGAAGGATGAAATCACACTAACAGAGCAGACCTGGAACAACCAGGAATCAGATGGTAACAACAGAGAAAACATGACAGTGTTGCAGGAAAGGCTAGCCCCGAGGTATTCAGGAATAGTAAATAGTGTAAGGAAAAAGAGGTCAGAGAGAGATGCCTTACGTATTGAAACACCCCCACAAGAAGTAAAATTTGACAATGAACAAATTATCTTAAGTGTTATGGCAGATGGAGAACGTCAATGTGCGGTAATGATGCTCAAGAAGTTCAAACCAATTATCTGGGGACAAGAACAATGCAAAATAAGTATTTCAAAGACTCATGCATACTGGTGTTTTACGGTCAAACCTACAAATCAATGGAACTATGAGATAAACCACTACAGATTAGAAATTACGAAACTGCAGATTCCAAATATACGTGAAGATACAAAAATATTTTCCTTATTAAGACGAAATGCCTCTTGCATAATACAAGAGAATAATGATATGACCAAGGCAAATAAAATATTAACTATGGATTCGGACATAATTAATAATAATACTAATATAACAAGCGCCACCGTAAAGGGTAGTGTGATAACAACAGATGATGCCGTATCCATTTTTCAGACGGAAGGGACAATCACCACAATAGCTCCAAGAGAAAATGTCTTAAGCACAGAGGCGACAGCAATAGAGGATGTCCATCCTGCAAAAAGATCAAATAAAACAACAAGAGCCATAAAACAGGATATATCTGTTAAACAAGATACATCTGATCACTTCAAACGGGAAAATTAAAGTAATAACTGTAGACCGGTTGTATGATCAAGCAATAGGAAATAGCTGGTAAAAATGGGAAAATGGGGAACAATATTGGCTCAAATAGGATTAGTTCTTTTGATTGTATTCACAATGATGGGATTGATTTTTTGTTGTTGTATTCCATTACTAAGGTCCATGATAGAATCTAGGCTAAACAAGCAAATGTTCCTTATGTCCAAAGGCATAGGTGAGGAGAAAGGATTAGAATGGGAATATGTTGGGAATAAAAGCCAGAGTGAATATGGGGATGATGACGACATGGAAGGGGAGAAATTCAAGGTTTGACCTGGCCTTGAGGAGGCTCACATGTGATTGTGCTAGTAACCTCTCCATGTGGGTCACACCCTTGTTAAGCAGGATGAACACTGAACTCATCAAATAACCGGACATGAAGAGGCTGATGAAAGCTGAAGCAACGACTACAATAATGCCCAAAACCCCCCACAAACATACAGCACACCAATACATGAAGATCACCTGATCATCCACGACAATGCATGTTGAAAGAATTTAAGTTTTATTTCTTATTCTGTGTTACATACTTCCTGTAAGGATGACTTTCAATGCATGCTGAAAGTTTGTTTAATTTTGAGTTATGCATTTGTTGAAGTACTTATATGATGTTTATCTAGGTTATGGGTTGTGGAGAGATAACGATTTAGATGTTTTTCACGATTTATAGAGGAAATAACACATGTAAGACTCTACTTAAATAACAGGCTGCCGCTTACATGACATTTATAACTGAACTCACTATGCTAAGTGATTTACTAAGTTAACTTGTACTCATGTTAAGATGTTTTGCAATAATATGCAATTTGATATAAGTATGCTAAAGGTTTTTATGTTAACTTTTAATTTTTCTTATTGCATGTTTTTATATTCGATTATATATTTCATTATGGGTACCAACTCAGAGGATTGAAACACTTATAGGGTATCGCACATTTGGTAACCTTTTTTAACTTGCTTAAGTAAAAGGTTCAGGTTGAAAACCCTGAAACAGGTTGAAATTCCTGTGATGATAAGAAAGCAAGACGTTTTTTCCAGGTAATCAAATGTGAATACTGTTCGTTTATCTAGCAGTCCGGCAAGTAGTCATCTGTAAATTGGGGTTATTAAAGATAATGGTAATTGACATTGGGACTTAATAAGTCCCAAAGGGGGGATGTATGGGAGAAATTTACTAGTACATTTAAAAGAAATATGTTCATTATATTCTACCATTAAATAAGAAAGAACATTCGTTATCTTGCCCATATGCTATATGAATGAAGTAAGTGTGTGTGAGACAGGGGTCAGCAAAGACATGAATAAGTGCTTTGTTGACTGTGGGCCATGTGACATGGGAAGGTGTGTGAATGCAACCATCCCCTCATAAAATGTGGCCTGGACGAGTGTCGGGAGGTTTGTTGTTGTAACTGACGTCAAAGAATGCAGAAAAATGGCTTCTTTGCACTATTGACGGTATAGGAGGAAGGAAGGGATCCTAATTGAGTATACAGATGTACTTTCTTGACCAACAGAAAGAGGTTAAAAGGAGGAATCCATGAGCGGCTCGGCAGTTTTTTTGCCAAACCAACTCAGATTCTGTTGTCACTTCTTGCAAGTGATAATAAAGTCTTATATCTTCAGACCTCGACTCTCTCGAACTTCTCTTCTTCAGTTTAATTGTTAGATGCAGTTTTTTCCACTACATGTGCTGACAGATTTTAATAATGCGATTTTTCAGCACACCATTCATTTTTTCACAAACACCTTGGCTTTGCGGATGATAAACAGCTCCTAAACGTTGTTTAATTCCCAATTTCTGCAGAATTAATTTTACTGTTCTATCCACAAACTCTTTCCCATTATCTGAGGATATGCGATCTGGAAGTCCCCACCTGCTTATGACCTCACGACACAAGAACTTGGCAACTGACTGAGCATCTTTACACTTGGTTGGACATGCCTCAGGCCACCGTGAAAATCTATCCACTACGACTAACATGTATCTTTTACCTCCTATTGGTCTTATCATGTCAACAAAATCCACAACCAGCTCACGCATATGACCTGTCGGAGTTGGAATGTGACCAGGTGGACTCATCACACCCCTCCGAACATTATTTTTAAGAGAGATTGTACATCTGTCTATGACATAATCAATTTGCTCAAGCAAGTACGGTGCCCAACAACCATACTCCTTTGTGATTTTTCTCCTTACCTCCCCCCTTGCAACGTGGGATAACCTATGTGCTTCCTGAATCATCAGACCTAGTAGGTCAGGGGGTGCAACCATCAGTCCTTCATGATTTCTCCACGGACCAGTAGAATCTTGTGTGGCTCCTCTGTCCAACCATAATTGTAGTCCACTTCATGGGTGACCAGAAGAACCTTGCCTGCTTTTTTGCTCCTGAAACTGCTTTTGCAGCCTCATCAGCCGCTTTGTTACCTTGTGTGAACCTTGACGTGTCCATTTTGTGTGCTGCACACTTAGCTACAGCTATTTCGTTTGGTTTCATCATTGCATGCAACAATTTCATTATCTGGGCATGATGCTGTATCAGAGAACCATCGGTTTTCTTAATTCCTCGATTTTTCCACACCAATCCAAATAAATGACACACATTTTGTGCATATGCAGAATCTGTAAATATTGTCACTCGCGTGCCTTCGGCCAATAGACATGCTTCAGTCAGGCACACAAGCTCAGCAAGCTGTGCAGAAGCAGGTTGTGGTTTTACTTCTGCTTTCTCAACAACAAATTCAGTTCCTTTGGCTTTGACTACTGCGTAACCAGCACTCAATGTGTCTCCTATTCGATAGCAGGACCCATCAGTCCAATACTCCACATCTGACACATGCAGTGGGAAAGCTTTCAAGTCTGATCTGAGTTTGCATATCTCTCTACTTCCTGAACACAATCATGTGGCTCTCCATCCTCTGGTGTTGACCAACGGATGTTGACTTTAGCCAACATCCGTCTGTCACTCACAATCTCTTCTCCTAATTCCAGACTTCTGACTCGTTGTCTGCTTCCCAAACCGTTCCTTCTCTTGGTACTGTTGGAGCTCAGATACATCTTGATGGTTGTTTTAGCCTTGCCCATCTCTATTATTTGCTCATCTTCATCTTTGAAGAGATAGTTGCCCTCCTGTGTAATCACTGGGATCTGGGGATAAACATCAGTGAACTTCACCTCCTTCTCATAAGGCGGGGGCTTCTTTACAGATGCTGTATGTGAGTTTTTCTGTTTCCTTTTCATTTTTCTTTATTTCTTGTCTACTTTATTCTCTTTTTCCTTTGTCGCTTCGAACCATGTCTGTCCCTCCTTTACAACAGCTGCAGAATGTCAAGTTCTGTTTGTCATTTCTCCGTGCACCTCTTTCCTTTCTTGCCTTTCGTTTGATTTACTTTATATGTGGACACAAGCACCTGCATTGTTTTAATCACATTCGGGTTAAGACCTCCTTCAACTGGCCACGGTTGTTCAATGTCAGGCCAACGCTTGCTCCATTTTCCTGATATTTTCGCAATAACTTGATGTTCTTTATGATCTTTATGTTAAATGATCAAGATGATATCAATGTTCACTCTCAAAACTGCCTAGATAAACCATACTCAGATAATGAAACCAATATTCACAGCACAAAATTTAAATCAAATCAACTTTTACACATGTGATGAATCAAATCAATAATACTCCATTAATTAGGCAAATGCCTTAATTAGTCAGTCCGTTGCCAAGTCTCACACTAAATAATTGCAAAAACTGGTTCAACTGGATTCAGGATTCCAAAACGTTTTCATCCGCAAGCTTCAGTGTCCGCGAAGAACTGCCAGATGTCTTGTCATCTGCCCTTTGGATGATCCAATTCAGACTCATTCCATCCTCTCTGTCTTTCCCCCAGCTTTCACTCAGTATAGTAAAAGAGAGGAAGAAAGAAAAAAGAAAAAGAACAGAAGAGTTCAGTGTCTTAGGCTCACTCTAAATTCTTATATACACTGTTATACAATTCAGTGAGACATGCATTATCAGCTTTTTATTTCTTGCCCATTTGAAATAAAGCAATGTTTAATGGTCTTCATGCAATGCATTTAAAGTTTAAAGAGTATATTAGTCAATCTGATATCACCTTTAATTAATTATTTTTATTCTATTTATCTATTTAGTTTTATTTTATTTTATTATTTTTATTCTATTTATCTATTTAACTTAATTTTATTTTATATTTTTTTCTTCTATCATACTGAGAGCAAAGAGTAGAAGGGGGGCTCAACACAGCCCCTTTTGTCAGGAGGAGTTAACTAAGTTTCATTCTGTATGAAGCACCACCCCTTGCTCCACCTCTTAAATTTAGCAAAGACTTCCAGTATGGACTGGTCGTCAGCGAGTGAACATCCTGTTTTAGCTCCCGTAGGAACAGCCCAGCTCAATGCAGTTTCGCACAGTCATAAATCATAGCTGTTTTTCTTACTCAGAAGCCGAAACGCAAAACCTCTTTTCTTGCATCAAAAACCAGCGTTTCCTCTATTTCAACAAGACTATCTGCTCTTTTGACCAGACAGGACTCACAGAAATCACCGCCACACACACCCCAAGCATAAAAAGAAAAAGAAAAAACCCACACACAAATCAAACAATTTTCTTTTCTTTTTTGAATGTGTACATGCATGTGTAGGCAGACTGTGGCTCTAGTCCTTCAGAAGGCTCATTTTGTTATCAAATATATAAAGTCCTGTCAAGGTTCATATCCTTTATTAAATGTACAAACGTCCTTGGAAAAATGGCTCATATATATTTATCAAATGTCCTTAAAGAAAGGCTCAATCTTTATTATCAACTTTACAAAGTCCGTAAACAGGCTCATATATGTTTATCACTAAAGGGGCAAGAAATCTTTCTCTTTATGTATTATTCCACTGCTCACCACATATGTATACCTATTTAATAACACATATATTCTATATATCACTTACAAATACACAAAACATTACACAAAGCTCTTCAGACATCTGTAGCCGCGGCACTTTCACACTCACACACACAAAAAGAAAAAAGAAAAAGATGTGTCTGATCCTCCAATTTAATTTAATTTAATCAAATTTTTCACTTTGACCAAACTTTGAACAAATTATCTTTTTAATCAGATTCTCTCGTCATGCATGTTCACTAGTTCTCCTGGGCAGGTTCAGCCCTGTTTTTCCCCATTTTTCCCAAACTCTATTTTTCATCTTATCTCCTCTTTTAAGACTTTAACTTTTAATTATTTTTTTACTTTACTTTCATCTGGTTATTTAACTGCGTTTGAGTTACTAATTCTGCCATTCTAATATAACTTTTTATTTCCTCTTAATTCTCTTTTAACTTGTTTCTTATTTCTCTCGTCTCTATTCTCTATTTCTCTTTTTCTTCGTATATTATTCTCTTATTCCCCTTATTTACATCTTTTACAACTTAATAAACCCCAATTTAGACGGAAACTCACTTCACATATCAAGACATCATCTCTCATCTCCGCACAATCTGCTCTTGTTAGTGCAGCCTATCTGCACAAAACACAACCGCTTCAGACCACATAACAGCTCTTATTGTAAGTGAACACTCACCCTTGAGGCATTAAAGTGGTATCTTCTGAAGCGGGACGGCAGTGGCAAATGAGAACCAACACATCCTGTTCGTGATGCCACTTTGTAGTTTCTGGATAATTTTGATGTGTTGATGAAGGAGTCTCCGCTGATGCTGACTTGATTAAAATAAAATTTTTATTACACAAATCAGCAGACTTGCCATGGACTGCCCATGAGAGAACAAAGCCGGAAGTATTCTCTGCCGAGCAGCGCTAGGCACTCGCTTTAATAGCTGTACAGAGATAACATACCACATCTGGTTCCAATCCATAGGTGTCAGCTCAGCCTCTGTCTTGCCATAAATCTAAACATTTTCACTTCTCTCCTCTCTGGGCCCCCAATGTACACACTCTAAAGTTGACTTTCTCTGTGTAACTTTCGAAGTAACATACATTAATATTATTACCACACTATATCTCATTTTTGGGAGCTCAGTGACCTATTCACCTCAAACCTTCCAGACACCTCAAGCACTAGATTTAGAACAGGTACAGCCATGGTGTACACTGGTCTTGATATCATGATATGAGAGATGAGAGGCAGCTATCACTTAACTTTATAGCCCACACAAGTGGAAAACTGCTGGAAGGATGACACACAGAAAAGTACTGCACAACATCGAAACCGAAAGTTACAGAGTTACAGACTTCAAGAGAGAGAGAGAGGGAGGGGCAGAGAGAGGGAGGGGGAGAGGGAGAGAGGGAGGGAAGGGAAAGAGACAGAGAGAGGGGGGGGGGGAGTTTGACCGAAGCTCAGAAAATAGAGATGAGATAATATTGAATGTGTTTTTCTGAAATAATGTTTGAATCATTAATTTATAAAAAACATATATTGGAAAACGCATAATTTAATTTAAACCTTAAATTTTTGTCACATACATATATGTACGATCATAGATATATGCAGTAATGTCATTGCAACGCACCTGCGAGATTATGCACAATATGTACCAAACTGAACACAATAGCTAACCTAATTACTACCTAACTAACTAACTGAACTAACTGATTCCTAAAATGTAATGCAGTTATTAAATAAGAATAATATAAAATAAAAAAAATATAAGACTTGCTTGCAGGAAGCAACTCTGTCTCAGTCTCTCTGTCCTCGCTGTGTGACTGAGGAGGCGCTTGCCTGACCACAGTCTGTTGTTGGGGTGGTAAGGATCCTTCATAATCCTGCGGGCTCTGCTACTACACCTCCTGGTGTATAAGTCCTGCAGGGAGGGGAGGGTAGTTCCAGTGGTATGTTGGGCTGAACGCACCACCCTCTGCATGGCTCGCCTATCCTGAACAGTACAGTTCCCAAACCAGGCGATGAGGTTGCCTGTTAGGATGCTGTCCACTGCTCCAGAGTAGAAGGACTTGAGGATCCTCACCGAGACCCGAAATTTCTTCAGCTGCCTGAGGTAGTAAAGACGCTGCCTCGCCTTTCTCACTAGAGTGTCTGTATGTAAAGTACATGTTAAGTCCTCCGTGATGTGGACTTGAGGTGTCACTTGTTCAAATCATGCAAATATTTTTAAAGCTATGACTTGTTAATGACAAGGGGGTGGCAAACTGTGTTTCTGAGATCACCTTCAAAGGTTTCCCCACACTTGGCTTCATTCAGACAGCTCCCAGAATGCAAATGGTTGGAGAACCAACAGAGCCTGGCTACTTGTCACATGGCTACTTGACACCCTGCACCCTCCTCGTCTTGTATACGTGACGTCAGCTTGACTTCTTCGTTGGTATTGGTTGGTATACGCCCCCTACACAGTGATGTCTCTGCACCGAGGTAAACGAGGCGGCATTCGGGTCAGAATGAGGACGCAACCTTACCGTCCACCTCTGCCAAGCATCCTTCTTGCTAACGTCCAGTCCCTGGAGAACAAGATGGATGAACTTCGAGCGAGGATTCAATTCCAGCGTGACACGAGGAACTGTTGCGTCCTCTGCCTGACGGAAACATGGCTGACCCCACTGGTGCCGGATGAAGCCATACGTCCAGCCGAGGCCTTCTCCGTGTTCCGCGGCGACAGAACGGGAGAGTCGGGGAAATCCAAAGGTGGAGGCGTCTGCCTAATGGTAAACAACCGCTGGTGTAACGCCAACAACACCAAATTCCTCTCCCGCTCCTGCTCGCCGAACCTGGAACAGCTGACCATACTATGCCGTCCATTTTATCTCCCCCGGGAATTCAGCACGGTCATCATTACAGCCGTTTATATCCCACCGCAAGCGGACACCGACGCAGCTCTGTCGGTTCTGCACGATGTGTTGTGCGGATTTCAGAACAGACATCCCGACGCGGCTGTGGTGGTGACCGGGGACTTTAACAGGGCCAACCTGAAAAAAGTTCTGCCGAATTTCCACCAACACATCACGTGTGCCACCAGGGGAGATAGAACTCTGGACCATTGTTACACTCCTTACAAGAACGGATACAAGCCCGTCTCGCTCCCTGCTTTCGGGAAATCAGATCACGCCGCGATCTCGCTGCTTCCTGTTTACAGGCCTCTGATCGCGCGGGATCTGGTGATGACGAGGGAAGTGAAGCGGTGGACGGACCAATCAGAGGCTGCGCTTCAGGACGCTCTGACTGACGTAGACTGGGACATGTTCCGAGCGAGTTCAAGTGACGTCAGCGAGTTTACGGAGGTTGTAGTGAGTTTCGTGGCTACGCTCGCGGATGAAATCGTTCCCACGGTGAAAGTTTGGATATTTCCAAACCAGAAACCATGGGTTGATAAATCCATCCGCTGCGCTCTGAATGCGCGCACGGCCGCTTACAACGACGGACTTGTATCTGGTAACATGGACAATTACAAAGCGGCGTCGTACAATCTGCGGAGGGCGGTGAGGGACGCTAAACGGACGTACAGAGACACCGTGGAGCTGCAGATGGAGCGGGGGGACACAAGACGCTTGTGGGAGGGGCTGCGAACAATAACAAACTACAAGAGCAGCTCCTCCCCAGCCACGAGTGCGGACGCCTCCCTGGCCAACCAACTGAACTCCTTTTATGCGCGGTTCGAGTCTGGCAGCAGCACCGCTAGCTCGCCGGCTAATTGGAGTTACACCGCTGGGGACGAGCGCGCACTCTCAGTGTCCGTGCACGAGGTCAGGAGGGCTTTGATGCGGGTGAACACCAGGAAAGCTGCGGGCCCAGATGGCATATCTGGACGAGTACTGAAGACCTGTGCTAACCAGCTAGCTCCGGTGTTCACTACAATATTCAACATCTCCCTGGCTGAATCAGTGGTCCCATCCTGCTTCAAGAGGTCCACCGTCGTTCCTGTCCCGAAGATCGCCTCTCCAACCTGCCTGAATGACTACCGTCCGGTGGCCCTCACCTCGGTGGTCATGAAGTGTTTCGAGAGGCTGATTAAGGATTACATCTGCGCCTCCCTCCCCCGCACCTTGGACCCGTTGCAGTTCGCGTACCGGCAGAACAGATCCACGGATGACGCGGTCTCTCTGGTACTGCACACCACGCTCACGCACCTGGAAGGCCAGAAGGGGGCCTATGTGAGAATGCTGTTCATTGATTATAGTTCAGCTTTCAACACCATAGTCCCCACCAGACTGGCTGTCAAGTTGTTGGAGCTAGGATTGAATGCTCCGCTGTGCACCTGGATCCTGGACTTCCTCACAGGCCGCCCCCAGGTGGTCAAGGTGGGGAAGTACATGTCAAGCTCCCTCACCCTGAATACAGGATCCCCCCAGGGCTGCGTCCTCAGCCCCCTACTGTACTCCCTGTACACACATGACTGTGTGGCCAGGTCCAGCTCCAACACCATCATCAAGTTTGCTGACGACACCGTGGTCGTGGGCCTGATCACCGACTGCGATGAGAAGGCCTACCGCGAGGAGGTGGCTGACCTGTCACTCTGGTGCCAGGACAACAGCCTCCACCTGAACGTCAGCAAAACCAAGGAGCTGATTGTGGACTTTAGGCGTGGATCACAATCGAGGACGCACGCGCCGTTGTGGATTAATGGGACTTCTGTCGATAGGGTGAGCAGCTTCAGATATCTGGGAGTCCACATCACTGAGGACTTAACATGGACTGTTCACACAGACACTCTGGTGAGAAAGGCGAGGCAGCGTCTCTACCACCTCAGGCAGCTGAGGAAATTCCGGGTCTCGGTGAGGATCCTCAAGTCCTTCTATTCTGGAGCAGTGGAGAGCATCCTGACAGGCAACATCACTGCCTGGTTTGGGAACTGTACTGTTCAGGACAGGCGGGCCCTGCAGAGGGTGGTGCGTTCAGCTGAACGTACCACTGGAACTACCCTCCCCCCCTTGCAGGAGTTATACACCAGGAGGTGTAGTAGCAGAGCCCGTAGGATCATGAAGGATCCTCATCACCCCAACAACGGACTGTTTCAGCTGCTGCGGTCAGGCAAGCGCCTCCGCAGTCACGCAGCGAGAACAGAGAGACTGAGACGGAGTTTCTTCCCTCAAGCCATCAGAACTGTCAATGCTGACCTCACCAGGGGTCCTAACTGAGCCATGCACTAGGTTCCACTACCTACTGTACTGTATGTAGCATACTGTACCGCATACTGTATCACTGTTCAGGGTTGTTCGTGATACCGTATTGCTGCGCCGTACTGTTGTATACTGTGCTGTATTATCCCAAACACTACCTCACACTATTCACATTCACATGCCACTTTAATTCACATGCCACTTTAAATGCACATATCTGTATATACATAGCCATATTCCTTCAACCTATTCCATTTTATTTCAATTTATTTTTTATTGTATTTTATTCTATATATTTTTTATCTTATTCTATAAGTATTCCACTTACTGTATTACGTTTTAGGAGTCAGTTAGTCGGTCTATTAGAAAGTAATTTTCTACTTTTTATTTTATTTTATTTTAGTACTTTTTCCTAGGACTTCTTGTGTGCTATCACCGGGTGCGTTGCATTACATTTCACTGCATATATGTATGGAAGTATGTATATGTATGTGACAAATAAAAATCTTGAATCTTGAATCTTGAATCTTGTGTGTAAAAGTAATATGATATAAAGGTTGAACTCTATCAAAACGTTTTCACATTGTTACTTCACATCACATGGAATATGAAGGAATGATCTTCACCTGAACAGTCGTTTGAAGGAAATGATCAATCGGCGTTGTTCAGTGCTATTCAGCGTCTCGGTAAGTGAACTGTGTTTCCCCATGTAATCTAACGATAATATTTAGGACCTTGTTGGGCCGCCGTCTGTGGTATCTCCGCTCATCGTCCTGGAAGTCCTGCCCCTGTGGGATGGTCTGACCCAACCTTTCCTGTTCCATCTCTGCCTGCGGGGCGGTTTCAGCCGCCCCTTTTATCGCTGAGGCTGCCTCTGTTCTCTAATCAGCCGTGACTGTGCTCTCTGGGTCTTCTGTGCAGCAGCAGTGATTTAGGTTGAACCAGACTTTCTTACCTTCTACTTTGAGGGCAGTCCTGGTTGCTTAATAGACTTTGAACAGTCCCTCGTGCCTAGGCTGGTTCCACTTTCTTTTGAACACCTTAACGTACACCCAGTCCCCTGGTTGTATTTGCTTTAGGACCTCTGGGATGTCTGCTTCTCTGTCATTTGTGGCACCTTTCATCTGTTCGAACATAGCTTTATGTATTTGTGTTAGATGTGATAGGTAGCTTGAAGCTCCCTTTTCAGTTGCTTGAGCGGAGGTCCTTCATATGGACCTCTGAGGCACGGCACAGGCATGGGTCGACCCTTAAGCATTTGATGCGGGGTTAGGTGTGTTATTCTGTTAGTACTTGATCGCATGGACAGTAATACTAGTGCCAAGGCTTGCATCCAATTTAACCCACCATCCTCCATTATCTTTGCCAATTTGTTTTTCAAAATCCATTGGCACGCTCAACTATCCCTTGTGACTGGGGATGATACAAGCATCCAAATCTTTGTTTGATTCCTAACATTTGCATCGCTGTCCTCAACGTCACGGCC
Source organism: Zeus faber (assembly GCF_960531495.2). Lineage (NCBI taxonomy): Eukaryota > Metazoa > Chordata > Actinopteri > Zeiformes > Zeidae > Zeus > Zeus faber. The sequence continues at coordinate 3,366,660 of NC_137192.1, forward strand.
AAAAAGTATGGTCCGCCTGAGCTTAAGCTGTCAGGAATGCTAAATTGTGAAAATACTTCCCTGCACAAAAACTTAAACGCCAATCTGGAGTTCGGTCCTGGTGTGGGCACCGCCTCTACCCACCTGCTGAAACGACAGACCACTACCAGGATGTATCTCATTTTCCGTATGCATCGCGTCATGTCAACGTACTCGACCATTAAATGTCTAAATTGGCCATTGGGTGGTGGGATGTGGGCTATGGGAGCCGAAAATGCTTTTCTGACGTTATAATGTACATACACTTCACATTCATGCAGTTCTCCGTCGACCATGGCTGCCAAAAATGGTGACCACCATACCGTTTGGAGGCGTCTTATAACCTCCCCTCTTGCGCAATGATCTCTATGTGCGTTCCTGATGGCAAAGTGTAGTAGTGATGTAGGTAGAACAAAATTGCCGTTGTTATTCTGCCACAAACCTTTCTGGTGTCCGTTTGTTAACACAAATCGAGGATTTGTGAGCAGCGCATATAACTGGTGGGAGGTATACAGCGTTACTGGGTGGCGCATGGTTAGTGATAGGGCCTTTTGAAATGCAAAAACTGCTACCGCCAGTCCCTGATTGCAGGGAGGCAACCCTGCTTCTATGTTCTGTAAGCTAGTGGTTGTTTTCCTATTGGTGTGTCTTGCTTCAGTGCTGTGCATGTTCTGCTACATATAAGTGAAATGGTTAACAGTAGTATGGGTTACCGAGTGCTCGGACAGATTGCATCTAATCTTTATGAGCCACATAGGCCCCCTTCACTTCCCCAGTCCACTGAAAGGGTGCTTTATTGCTTGTCTGTCCTGCTGCCCTAATTAAAGCGTGTCATGGGGGCGATTTTAAAGCATAGTCACAAATCCAGGCCGACTGTATCCCACCATGCCCAGGGAAGAGAGCATGTCTCCCACCGTTTGTGATTTTGAGGCTTTAGCTGCTGATTCTATTTGTGATGGGAAGATTAGTCTCTTGTCGCCCTGCAGTTGCCTCCCCAAGTACTCAACCTCGGGCTAACAGAATTGTAGTTTATCTTTGCTAACTTTGTGGCCCCTAGTTCCCAGTGCTGTGAGTACTGTGAGTCTTTTTCACACTGTTCTTTAAATTGTAAATTGTCTATGTATTGAAAAACTGTACTAGAAACCTGAAGGTCCTGTAAGTCTTGGGCTAATACCCTGTTGAAGATTGTTGGTTGCGATCTAAAAACGCTTGTGGTAGCCTTGTGTATGTGTATTGGGAGCCCTAATAGGTGAATGCAAACAGGTACTGTGAATCAGGATGTATGGGCATACTAAAAAAGCTGAGCATAGATCGATCACTATGTATTTGGTACCCAGCGAAATGTTAGAGAGTAGCATGTGAGGGTCCAGGACGACCAGCCATCAGCTGTCTGGTGGGGATGCGCCCATTCATTAGGACACTCTCTGCCTGTCCTACGTCATAGACTTGCCCTGATATTCTGATGAACTGGTTGTCGGGAGAGACATGGATGTTCTTGTTGCTGGTGGGCTTCCAGTCATGCACCTGTAGTGCTATCTTGATTATTGAGCCTAGTTTGTGAGACTTGTGTCCTTCGGCAATCACTAGCGTGACATGAGGGGTGGAGTGCTGGACCTGAAATCACTCCTGTAGTTCTGGTGGCAGGGTCACAGCTGCGGTCGCACCTTGGGGCCTGATGTATAGGTCCTGGGTGATAATGGAGAACTGTTTGACGTTGGTTAGCTCTTTCCAACATGTGTCGCAATCAGTGTGGCATTGAGGTCCATCATATAGGAGCGTGCTGTATAGGGGCAGCTGTGGTTTGCAGACGTTTCCTAGTTTAACTCATACCCATGGCTCCCACATGCACCAGTATTGGCGCTGCACCAAATCTTGTGGCGTCAGTCATAGCCAGTACATTAGTGGTTGGTCCCTGTTGTCGGTTTCAGTCTGGTTTATCATGGGCATCATGTCTGTGAGGGGATCCTTGGGAAAGTCTATATACAGCCCATCCACAGTGCGCATGATGTTTGTTTTGAGGATGTCTTTTCCCAACAGATTGATGGGAGTGTTTGCTGAGTATAGAAGTGGAGCGACGAGAGTGCGTCCTGCGATCAGCATTGGGACTGGCTCTGTGAGGGGTATCACTTGTGTTTTCCCAGAGAAGCCTATTGTTCTGACGGACGAACTGGATGGGGGAGACCGGAGCCATTTTTCCCACTGCATGAGGATGTCGCACCTGTGTCTACCATAAAGGTGAGTTATTTTTCTGGTACTAGAACTAGGGCAGTCGTTATTATGGGGGATTGGGTCTTCATATTTTTTTTTTTTTGCATATCCAGCTCCCCCAGTTGTAGTTGGGTCAGCTTGTGGGACACTTGTTTGTTTAGTTCCTTGTTTTTTCTTTCTGCAGTTCGCTACATTGTGGACAATGTGTTTGGAGAACATGGGCCAGTTCATTTTCATCAGTCCCACGATGCTGTCCAATCGTTCCTGCACTTTCTGTGGCAAGACCTTATTCACCATCAGCATGAACAGTAGTTGTGTGGTGCTATTGGTATTCCAGGCGCTCCCTGTCTCATCTTTCCATTTGCGTTGGAAAGCGTGGAGGAACTTTGATGGGCAGGCCTCATCCTTCAGAGTTTCTCCCTCTAGTTTGGGTGGATCCATTTTCTCTGGTTAATATTTTCTTAGCTCTGCCCATATCTGGTTGCGGTGTCCACCAAAACCCACGTCGTCGGCACTAAGAAGTTGATGACGTGATGAATTCCGTTGAGGTTGGTGACAGATTTTCAGATTTCAGATTTTCTGAGGCTCATAATATTAATAGACTCATTTTGTTGTGTTCGCCGTACGATTAAACTCAAAAATAATTCCACTTTTATAAACATGTATGTTCTTATTGTTAAATAAATGCTTTTTTAAAAACAAAATTAGTTGTGTGTTGTTGATGCTGTTTGTGATTGGCCCATTCAGCAGTATGTTAATTAGCGATGAGGCTTTGTTTGTCCGCCAACCCCATTTGCATTCTGGGAGCTGGGTGAATGAACCTGGTGTGGGTAAAACTTTGGAGGTGATTATCTCAGAAACACACACCCTTGTCATGGCACATGTGACACCTTGTTGGAAGCTCTGATTCTCCACTTTCAAATGACGCAGAAAAAAAAAATCTCGAAAGCCGCCAAATGGCCCACAAGTATGCAGTTGGTCACATATGTTGGTCGACTCTCCACCAGGTCTCCAGGTCTCAGTTTTAGTTGTCATTCTCTCCTGGCTCGCTTGTCGTCACTAAAATGACTCAGGCCGGAGCCTGTGAATTATCGTGGTAAAAAAGATGCAGGTTGAGGCCTGTGAATTATTGCAGTGTAAAAGATTCACGGCTGCCTCAATAAAATACTCGCTACGCACTCTTATCTTACTCTGACCTTCAAACTTGGAAGAAATCACTGGAACAGAACAAAAGATGATGCGTACAATTTTTATTGCGTATCAGAATAAAACAGACACAACAACAAACTCGCAGTAGGCTTCGTGAAACCTGACTGAATTTCTTCCCTTCTTCTATATCTTTATAGTCGGGGCGAGGTGTTTGCTCGTTTACATATCTCGCCTCTTTTTGTGTCAGAAAATAACCTGAAATCTGTTTTGAGCCAATCTTAGTCTTGATCCTTTGTTTAGCTGTCCTCTGATGTCACTTCTCAGCCAGCCAATCACAACCTTCATAGCCGTTAACCATCACTCTCTCGGAGATGGTGTTATTTGTAGTTTTCTAAAAGCATTCGGCTTCCAAGAAGACAAAAAGACTGGTTCTGCTGACTCTGCAGTCATGGCTTGTCCCTTAAATGACCTTGGAGATATTTTTAAATATTTTTTGGAAGGTTTTGACATCCTCTATTAGTCATACGATGTACTAGACTGTGGCTCCATCTGGTGGTTATAAGGTGTACTACATTTCAAAGGTAATTTTTAAAGGGATTTTTTATAAATTCAATTTGGTTGTTATCGCATCGGCAATAGTATAACATATTGTAGGTTTTTCATGTGGGGTAACTAATTGAACCATAACAGGTTACAAATTAAACCACAACACTGCTTTTATCTATAGTAATGCTAATAGGCACAAGTGAATTAATATTACATTATTAATATTACAGAGACAAATATTGCCTTCATGTCTTTGGCTTTTGGTCATGTCTATGATCGCAGTACAAAAATGGTCTGACCTGTGGACAACGTCAGAGGGTACTCATCTTTTTGTAAGCCAATCTTTCTTTAGCAACAGTACATTCTGTTCTAAATTACTTGACTGTTTCCTGCAATATATTGGAATTCATGTCTACAACTGTGTTTGGAAGCATTTGCTTTTGTTTCATCTCTAATATTTCAATTGTGACAAATGCACACCTTTCCCCTTGTTATAAAGCAAGAGAATTGTGACTTCTTTGCAGATGTGACATCAAATATTACCTTCCCGAAGAAACATCCACAGTTTATTTTCCATACATTCTCTCCACTGCTTATGGGTCCAGTTTGGAAGATCACTGGGTGCTGCAGCTGATGCTGCCATTACCACATCAGACACCTGGTCGCGGTCATCTCCTCTCCCGAGCTGTCAGTGCTCTCTGATGAGGCTACGTCAGTAGCCAATATTACAGCAGAAACAGGTAACAAGGTAACTTTCATCAACCATTTTAAGAGTGAAAATATATTGTTATTTGTAACATATATTTGTAACAATACATATTTGTATGTATGTTGTATTGTATGCAAATTTCAACGTCAATTTTTTTTCTTGATTTCACGGGGCTCAAGTCTCTTTCGGGAGCTGCTGAGCTCTCCTGTAATTTGAACACTGCTGTTTAGCCCGAAGCAGATTTATTGCGTTTTGGCCTAAAAACACATGCCCAAAGTTAATCAACAATAGCTTCACCATTTGGACTATATGCATCATTTTGGTATTGTAATAGAAAATGACTGAATGTGCTCAAGGATGAGTCGCAACTGATCGTTATTGTGAGCTTGGGATCTGAGTGTAACCTGTTCTTGCCCAATACTATTCCCTAGCGATAAGTCAGCATGGTAAACAATACTACTTGTGGGATTGTGGCAGCGGTGGGTTCAGCCCATTAACCAGAGGAGGATGCAGGAGATTTCCACAATGTATATATGTGTATTTATTGAGCTGTTTCTGTAATAAAGTGTTTTCTGATTATATTTGATTCGTTTTTAGTTATTTGTAGTTTCGATTATTAAATTAATAAAACACAGAATTTATATATCCTTGTTTATTTGATTAAAAAAAACATATTTTATTAAACATAGTTTAATAATACCTTATAAATAAATTGGCATTTCTACACTTCATAAATCTCATGCTTGACAAGTCAGTTTGACTAGAGCCCACATTTTCTTGACTCCAAGCAACAAAGAGATCGTCCCACTTCCATGTTGCCGACAGGTACGGTATACGAGAAATAAAATATATAACAGTACTTCCCAAGTATGAAGAAAATATCGAATCCTAAAAGTCTATTCCATTGTGTGATATTTGTTTTCCTGCTGGAATAACAATATTGTCTTTACATATGTGAGGGTTTTATTTGTTGTGGTGGAAAAAAAATGTATTTGTTAATTTAACTCAGTAATCCAAGTTAGGACCCCACATCAGCAATTTTATTTATGTGGTTGATGTATACCAGGCTTGGTAATTCAATATTTTCACTAGATACAGATTTTGGATGGACCACTATGAGAATCTAAGCCCCAGTTAATGAGCCGAGACACAAAAAAAACACGAGTGGTTTAGAAGCTTTGTGGCATGTCGCTTTCGCGACGCCCAACACTTCTGCTTGGTGTGACATTCCATATTGATTAAAATGGTAGCGTATCTGAAGCGCTTTCACAGCGCTGACATGTCACATCGGGTGTGGCCCTGGAGTTTGTCAGGGCTTTGTTACCTGGAATTATGAAGAGTGGAGCACAGGAATACGATTTAGGTGTGGGCAATGACTAAAGAGCAGGAGCCCCGAGACTGAGTATGTTTAATAAACAACTGTAATGATTGTGGTGGAAGATAAATCCGAAAAAAGAAATAACTATGTTGGTATCGTAAGAGTGGGAAGAAGAGGGGAACTCAACGGAAAGCCATATAATGTTAATAGATAAACACAATATAGGAGGGAGGAAGGGAGGAGAAAGCATACAATTACAAATGCAGTTTAACATTAGATGAATGGTGGGGTTATAGTGAGCCTGCGATTGGTTGTAGGAGGAGAGACGCTGGCTATGCCTATGAACAGTAATTTGAGGGCGGAATGACTGAATACGCTGGGAAAAGCTTGATTGTCGCATCCAGCAGGGAACTGAATGCCCACTACTAGACCTGTAATAGAAGGAAGTATAAACGCAGAGTAACCAAACGGTGGTAATGAAAGCACAAGAGGTAACAATGGAACAAGCTTTAGAGGAATTGCATTTGAGAGATAGAATGAGTAACCATCTTCCAAGCCTAACGTAGATTCTGCTAACCCTTATCTCATGTATAATTTGACTGTCGAGAAGATTAACCATGGCATTTGATTAGGAAAGAGTTAGGAAGGGAACGGAGGAACTGCCGCAGGGATGAGGCTGGAGTTCAGGCACGTAGTCTTGAAACCTGGAATCTAAAATGAGATGGGGAGAGAGTGATAGAGATGAGATGAGAATGTGCAAGCTAAGAGGGAGAAGTTGTGGATGACTGATAGTCAAGTGAGGCTACTCATAAATGGCATGGTGTCTTTTGAGGAAGGAACACCCTTTGATTATTGTGCTGACTACGGCCGCTTTCCGCAGAATCGCTATGCGGTTGCGTGGACATAAATGTTCTCGGGCAGGACGGGCAGCTAAGATGGGGTATAGTTTGACGTGTAGAACTCTAGATTGGAAGTTAGGGAGGCCATGAATTGCGGACCACTGTCTGGTAAACCCCCCAAAACACACAGATGCATTGTATCTTTGAAACAAGATAGTCTACTGACTTCACTATTGGACTGTAAAAATAAAATAAAATAAAACAAAGTAAAAAAAAAAATATATATATATATATATATATATATATATTATTATTATAAATTTTTTTTCTTTTTTTTTGTTGTTGTTGTTGTTGTTTTTGTTGTTGTTGTTGTTGTTATTATTATTATTATTATTATTATTATTATTATTATTGTTGTTATTTTTATTATTATTATCATTATTATTATTATCATTATTATTATTATTATTAATAATAATAATAATAATAATATTATTATTATATACAGGCAAACGGCAATTTGTGGGTTCAAACCTTTTTGCTCTTGCAACGTTATGTCTACATTAATATTAAATAATTAATAATTGTCTCGTTGGGGCACCACTCTCTTTTGTTTGGTTGAGAGAAACTAATGTTTAATTTAAGTAAATCAAGCTTTGAAGCATAATTAAGCAATCTTGTGCCTCAAGTATGTGGTTCTAGTGACCTTAAGCAATTACTTACAGTTAAACATCAGAATACAATGACCTTACAAATTAATGAAGTATTTATTTATAACGAAAATACTTGGAAATAAAAGGTTAAATGAAGTAATGGAAAATAAGAGACTTAATAACATGAAAACAATAAATAGAAATAAGGAAAGAATTAACTGGAAAATAAACTAGTCATTGATTCGGCAGCAGTGGGAAGTGTGTGTTTATGAGATAAGAAAAACAATGGAAGCTTTAATCTGTCACCCACACCGACCATTTTAAGAGAGGCAGCAGAGAATCTGCTGTGAACAGCATTACTTGAAATGGAACCCTCCAGATGGTGTGGTAGCCGGCAAGCCGTTTTCCAGGCTCCAGCCCTGGACGCGATGTTTGGAAGCACTTATTTTTGTTCCATCTCTGATATTTCAATTGTTCTCCGATGAGCGATGCTGTCACAGTGCTTGTCAATTTTCTTTGCATAATTGTCTTCAGTCAAATCGGCATCATCCAAGTAACACTGCGCAAATATTGTTCAGCTACCCTTCACGAGTTATTAACCAAAATGTAAAACACAACATAACTAACCACATGATGGTGCTATTGAATACATGCTTTAATACTTGATATATAATATTTTGAGAATTTTTGATCTCCATGGGGCACCTGTGTGCCAGGTATGATTATTTTAGCACATATACAGTAGTTTTGAGATAATAATGAATATATGCACTCTCCCATAGATGGCCAGACTTTTGGATCCCTGGACTCCCTATATTGCAACACCTCCCTTGATCTGGCAACCTTGAACTCCTCACTCAGACTGTTGCAGGACAGTGTCAGTTTATTACTGTTGCCATACAGGACAATGCCGCTCAGGCTTCTTGGCAATCCCAACCTCCTATGGAGGTGACGGCTAATCCTCCTCTCAAACACCACTGTTAGGCCCATGGCCTTCCAGCGCCACTAGAGGCCGCCCTTGCCCCATCTGCAGCTCCCTACTCGAGCCCAATTGCACACACCTGGGATCAATTACTTGCATCACTCTCACAGCATTTAGTCTCAGCTTACCAGTCATTCCTTGCCAGACCGTCAACTAGCTTACCCGAGTTGTACAGCTACTGGCTCCCTTCCGAGTTCCGAGTTCCGAGTTCCGAGTTCCGAGCTCCGAGCTCCTAGTGCTTGTTTTTAGTTCCTAGTTTATGTCTCGTTGTCTCATCTTCCCCTTACCTGCTTGTCTCCTCTCGTCGACCCAGTCCGTCTCTCCAAATCCAGCCAGCCCGGTTGACCTGCCTGTCTCCGCTCGTCGACCAAGGCTGCCCGTCCTTCTCCATCCAGCCTGGTTCCCCGTCTCTCCACCCGGATCCTGGACCCCTCCTCCTGGTCATCATCGTCCCTGCCCAGCCCTGCTCCATCCCTACCTGACCGGGTCCCCCTGGCCAGCTCCACCGTCCAGGCTAATAAACATCCTTTGCCTGCCTTCCGTCTCCTTGTGTCGTGCGTTTGGGTCTCTCCTAGCTCTGGTCGTGACATCCTCGACTGTTGACAGTGGAAATTCATAGACCAGCAGAGGCCACAATATCCTGGGTAGGATTCCAGGCTGGTATATCCAGGCTTTGAATTTCCCAGGTAGTCCTGATCTGTCAACAGTTTTCAGCCATCCCTCTAGTTCTTGGTTACTTGCTCTGATGGAGGCAGCGTCCTTCAGGGAGCAGTTAAAGATTTTCCCGAGACTCTTTATGGGTTTTTCTGTAACTGATGGAATCTGGATACCTCAGAGGGAGAAGCGGAACCAGTCTGTAACCTTCCCTTTCTTCAGCACCAGAGAGCTGGATTTTGACGGTTTGAAAGACATCTGAGCCCAAGTGATTAACCTCTCCAAGCCCTGGAGAATCCACCTGCTTCCTGGTACTGACGCGGTTGTAACTGTCAAGTCATCCATGGAAGCCCTGATGGGGGGCTGCCGGACTCCAGATGTGGATACTGGTCCTCTGCACTCCACCTCGGCTGACTTGACCAGCATGTTCATGGCCAGAGCAAAAAGTGTCACTGAAATGGTTAAGCCATTGATGATCCCTTTTTCCAGTCAGTGCCACTGGGATGTGATGGGCCCAGAAGTAAATCTCAGGCTAAAGATGTCATAATAATCCAAGATGAGGTCCTTGATTTTACTTGGGATGTGATGTCGTTCCAATGCTGTTTGAACCAGTTTGTGAGGTATGGAGCTGAATGCATTGGCGAGGTCTAACCATAGAACTGCCTTTACCTTCTCTGATTCTTGAGGAGGTACTCTGTCAGGCGTTTGGAGACGATACTGAAAAATATCTTCCCTTCCACGCAGAGCAGTGAGATGGTCCTAAACTGCTCGCTGTTAGTAGAGTTCTTCTCCTTTGGAACCCACGCTCCTTCTGCAAATCTCCATTGTTGGGCTACCTTCCCCCTCCTCCAGATCACCCTCAGGATCTTCCACAGACGGAGCGTGAGCTTGGGGCACCTCTTATACACCAGGTAAGGCACTCCACTGGGTCCAGGTTCTGAGCTGGCCCTGGTAGCCTTGACCACAGCTTGAAATTCTTTCAAACTGGGCTCTTTGATGTTAAAGTCAGTGGTTGGTATAGGAGGGCTGAACAGGGCTCTGCACTCTCCTAAATCTGCTCCTCTTGCTGCATTGCTGAATGTGTTTTACAGATGGTTGTCAATATCCTCTTTCGAGCACACGAGTTGGCCGCTGCGCTTCTGTCCTAGCAGTTGTTTGGTGAATCCATATGGAATAGCTAAAAAGGCAGCACGTTTCCTAGATCTTTCTTTGGTACGCCTCCTGTGCCACTCTGCTCTACGGAGAGTTATGAGTCTCTTTCTGAGGATGTTAGAGTTCTGCAAGCCCGCTCTTCTCCTCCTCACTAGCCTCCTTGAACTGCCTTTTCAGAAGTCGCAGTTCTTGTCTCAACTGCGTGATCTTCTCTGCCCTGTGGTTCTTGCTGTATTGGCCTTTGGTACCATGCTTCTCCACTGTAACAAACCTCTCAGTGCCGAGGCTGATGATTATGGTCGTCATTGCTTTAAGTCTCCTATCTGCTTCTCCCTTCAAGGTTGCTTCCAAGATACTGTCCACATCCTCATCGAATTGGCGCTACTCGTTCTTGCTGCTGGCTGGGGGCCACTTAACTCGCGGATGTGGGAGCACTGCGGGGTGACTCCTGGCCTGGCTCCTCCTGCGTCTCACCAAGGTTGCTCCTTGTGTGTTGCTCCAGCTGCTCACCTACCAAACATTGTATCTTGGCCTGGTGGATCGTCAGGCCCCGCAAGTTTTTGCAGCTCTTGTCTGTCTGTTTGGGGTGCTCATCCTCCCCCCGCTCTCGGGCTCCCCTGGGGGTGTGTTTTCTTGGGACTTTTCGTAGCTTAATTGGGCTCTTCTTCACAGAAGATGCAAGTTGCTGGCCCTTCCTGCCCCGGTTGCCGTCTTTCCGGACTGTCAGCTGTCTTTCCAGTAGTTGCCACTCTCTTTGCAGGATTATGAACATGTAAATATGAAATGTAGATACAAATTTTGTCTATTCTAACAGTGCATCTACATTCATGTCATCATTGGCACAGCTGACAATCCTTTGTTCAAGTTGAGACACATCATCAACTTCTTGATGATGATGGTGTTCTCATGTAACATGGTGGATGCTGGTCAGGATTTTTCAGAATTGTACTGTACTTCAAATATTTGTCCATCGAGCAAATGCTCTTTAATGTCTTGTACATCTTACATCAAGTGCATCTGGTATTTATTAAATGCATATGTTTTTAGTACAGATATGGGCATGGTTATCTTAGTTGGTTGTCATCTTCTGTGTCTAGAATGATGGTTCCACTGATGTTGGGGACATACGTAGTAGTACGCTGCAATAATTTGCATCCTCCATAGCGATGGTTTTTACTTTTACAGTCAATTGTTGTCTGGTGGCCTCTACATAGTTTGAAGATTATTTTATCCATTAGATGGACAGTAGTAGTGGTGTTATTGGCAACATGAAGCTGCGGTTCGTAGTCTTCTGTTTCTGCCATTTCTCCAGGCGGGTCGAGATTTGTACGATCAATGAAGACTATGGTTCGTGTTCAGATGAGGGTGATGGCACTGGTCTTTCATTTGTGTAGAGACATTTTGTATCTTGTAGAATTTACCCACATGCAATTTGAGAATTTGTTGTTCCCAAATCTATTTGATTTTAAAAATGTGGTCTGACACCCAGCATTCTCCAATCTCTTTGACACAGATTTTTCCTACCTGCAAAACCAAAGTAAAATGTTTCTGTTAACGATCATGATCATCATTATCATTATCATCAGATGCCACTAAATTCTACACACTGTACCTTTATTGAGATTTTGTAAACATTTTTTTATAATCTATTTTTTAATGGCTGGTAGATGTGATTCAATGTGATTCAATGGAATTGCTGAATTATTATTATATCGAATTATTATATCGAATTGCTGTCTATTTGGAGGTGGAAAGAGGTTACTGCTTAAATGCTGCATTCACATGGAACACGGTAGACAGGAAACAGCACTTTCTGAATGGCATGGAATAAGAGCACAGGGAAGTCAGCTTCTTGCCTATGTAGCATCCGGCTGTAATTCCGTCGCGTAGGACGGCAAAAAAGTATTTAAATTTTGCATTGCAAATGCTGTGTAAGGTTGCCATTGCCCGTGTTCTCTGTCGGTCTGCTGTCATGCTTTGATCCACTAACATGACTTCCGGTTTGTCGTCTACCATGTTGCATGTGAATGCAGCATTATTGTGGTAAACTGTGAGTAAAGTGACATCATGTCCGTTTCAAGAAAAACAAAGCCAAGAAAAGGAGGATGTGCTGGTGTTTGCTTCCAGGAGGCAAACCCACATTTGGTTTTAGGGAGATGCCAACAATCGGTTTTCTCCACGACCCCCTGAACACCTGCCCTATTACTTTGAAGCTGCCCCTAGGTCATGAATATGAGGACTTCTGTCACTTTTTGACTTCAGGGACCATTCAGCCGCCGATGTTTGATGCAGCCCAATGATAGATAAGGTAATGTGCTCTGTCTCTCTCTCTCAATCGCTCTCTCTCTCTTTCTCTCTCTATCTCTGTCATTTGCCCTATTATTATTTATTTTCAAACATTTTCCTTTATACATTCTTGTGTGAATGTTGGATGTTGTGTCTGTGCAACTAAAAAAACAGCAATTATTTAGTTTTAGATGTCGGTTCAGAGCGGACTAATTGAAAGGGACTGTGTGTTGGGGTTTAATTTTGTGCATTTTTTGCCAGAAACTGGCAGAAATACAGTTATATTCATGGAATTGGCAGAACAACTTGTTTTCGCTTTGTCATAATGGATTATTAAGTGTAGATTAATGGGCAAAACTGGCAATGGCAATAAAGTGTGCAAATAATCTGAATACTTTCAGAAGCCACTGTATACTGTAGATAGATATATAGAACTAGATATAAATGATGCAGATTAAAGATAAGCCTGATAAATAAATTATTTGTTGACTACTTTCCACTCTCCGAAGAGAGCTTGGTAGCCTATTATTACGTTTATTTGCAATTTGAGCAACAGAAAATAGTTCTGTAAAGGCACAGAATGAATTATCTTCATCCACAGGATGGATGCAGGGAAAAATAACAAAAAATAATCAATTAATAATTAATAATGCTGTCGCACACTTATTTACAGGAAAGCCTGTTAGACAGCAAAAAATGTAAAATATTAAATGCATTTTTATACATAAGTATAGCATTTATAGTAAACTAAAAATGATTTAAAAAATGACTAAAAATGAGAATCACCACGGGTGAGAGTATTAAACATAGAACCAAACATTTACACGAAAACATAAACATTGGACGTGTGTTGAAAATGTATTGAAAAACAAATTAATTAGGTCCAGGAAAACTAGAACTACAATTGAACACGTGACCTCTTCCTGTCATAGTTATGGCAGTAAATGACGGAGGAAAGGAGAGGAATGCAACCAGGAGGGTGCTGGGGTGCATTCGAAGCAGGTGTGGTGCTGTGTGTTTGTGGGTGATGCGACCGTCTCCATGCAGCGGAAAGGGCCCCGAAGCCCCCCCAAGCTCTACAGCTGCGTAGACACCAAACGGCTGCAGGAAAGCCCCGAGCAGCCTGCCCTGCAGCCACAGAAGACCCTCTGGCCCCCAGAGAAGCCGGAGGGCTGCTGAGCAACCCCCACGCCTGGTCCCGAGGAGCATAACCCAGTCCCAGGAAGCACGAGGAGACCCTGCACACATGCAACCCAACCCAAAGTCCAGGCATAAGACGCAGCCGCAGGCACAGAACCCTGGCTGCAGGCGTCAGGCACGGACTTGAGGACCGGATCCAGGCCCAACACCCTGGCCAAACCGCATGCCCCGAGCCGTGAGCCGGCGGGACCCTCATGCCCACCCACGCCCTGAGCAAGGGCGAGGTCTGGCCCACCGCAGCCGACCAGACGCCCCAGCTGGCTGTGAGCGCCGAGTGCCGATCCATGTAGCAGAGTGTGCTTAGCGCGGGACACCAGAATGTTAGCCACCCCCCCACCCCTTCTGTTGATGCTAGCAGGCCTCCACCACCCCCGGCGCCCGGGGCACCCACCACAGAGAAGCCGCGCAGCGGGAGCAAAAGGCTGACAGCCACTCCCCACACCCCAACCCACACCCACAACAGCAAGCAGCTCCCCCAGGGGCCCCAGAAGGCACCGAACAGCATTTTCCGCAGCCCCGCAAGGTCGCAGCTCACCTTAAACTACAAGGCGCAAGCCGCTGGGCCCACCTCGATTGCCAGACACCAGGCACACCACCCCCATCTGCGGCACTCCTCCACTAAGTCTTACTTAGTGGAGGAGGCGTACTAAGGCGTACTTGGCACGCTTCCTCTCATTGGCCTCTTCCATACGCTCCTCCCAGGGTCAGCTCCAGAAGAACCACCTGCTTTGTTGAATCTGAGAACAGAACTATGTGTGGTCTCAGGGTGGTTTCCACGAAGTGCTCTGGGAATCTGAGCTGCTTCCCCAGGTCGGCCTTCATCTGCCAGTCCGGCACAGTACCAAGGAGTCCCACTGCTCCCCTTCCCTGGGGCTTAGGCTTCTCCCCTGCTCGGACGAACGCAATCGCCTGCCTTGCTGGTTGGAGAGGCTTGTCCTGGGTGATGCTGGTGAAGATGGCTTCTGCTATCACCTTCAGCACTTTTGCAGGCTTGAAACACATCCGAGCCCAGATGATGATCTTCTCCAAGCCCTGATGGATCCATCGGCACCCCGGCACTGACGTCGTTGTAACTGTCAGGTCATCCATAAAGGCTCTGATGGGGGGCTGGCGGACTCCAGACTTGGTGAGCGGACCTCTGCACTCCACTTCGGCTGACTTGACCAGCATGTTCATGGCCAAGGCAAAGACGATCACTGAAATCGTACATCCAGTGATGATCCCTTTCTCCAGCCGATACCACTCGGATGTGATTGCCCCAGAGGTGACTCTCAGCTCTAAATTCTTGTAGTTATCCAAGACGAGGTCCCTCATTTTACCTGGGACATGGTGCCGAACCGGTGCTATTTCCACCAGCTTATGTGGAATGGATCCATAAGCATTGGTGAGGTCGAGCCACAGCACTGCTAGGTCTCCTTTTCCTTCTCTTGCCTCTCTGATCAACTGCGTGACCACACCTGTATGCTCGAGGCATCCTGGAACCTTTGGGATTCCACCCTTCTGCACAGAGGTATCGATGTACTCATTCTTCAGGAGGAACTCCGTCAACCTACGGGATAGGATGGTGAAGAATATCTTCCCCTCAACGCTGAGCAGCGACATGGTTCTGAACTGCTCGATGTTCTTAGCATTCTCCTCCTTGGGAATCCAGACACCTTTTGCAAATCTCAATTGTTGAGCTACCTTTCCCCTCCTCCAGATAACCCTCAGAATCTTCCACAGCGGGTGAGGGAGTCTGGGACACCTCTTGTACACTTTGTAGGGCACTCCACTTGGTCCCGGAGCAGAACTGGCTCTGGCTGCCTAGACGACCTCCTGAACCTCCTTCCAACTGGGCTCGTTGCTGTTGAAGTCAGTGGTGGGTCCTGGGGGGTCTATCAAAGGTCCATAGGGACCTAGGTCTTCCTCCCAAGCAGCATCACTGTAGGTGTTTCGGAGATGGTGGTCGATCTACTCTTTGGGACAGACGAGGTGGCCGCTTCGTTTCTGCCCAAGCAACTGCTTTATGACTCCAAATGGGTTTGCGATGAAGGCAGACCATCTTTTGGCCCTCTCTTTCCCCCGCCGTCTGTGCCATTCTGCCCTTTGAAGACTGGTGAGCTTCTTCCTGAGGATGCAACGCAGTTTTGATAGTGCATCCCTTTCCTCTTCTCGTGCTTCCTTGTACTGCCGCTTCATGACCCGCAGCTCCTGCCTTATCTGGCTGATCTTCTCTGCCCCACGGTTGTTCATGTAGGGGGTCTTGGTACCCACCTTCTCCACCGTACCAAACCTCTCGGCAGCAAGGCTGATGATGATGGTTGCCATGGTTTTGAGTTTCCTACTGCTTCGCCATTGGATGCTGCTTCTAGGATATTGTCCACATCATCATCGAACTGGAGCCACTGTTTGTCCTTACTGGCCGGAGGCCACTTGACCCAACGATGTTCGGTTACTCCGCCTGGGTCTGGGGCTACTGGTTCATGGAGGCTCCGAGCACTGTGGGGTGTCTCCAGGCCTGGCTCCTCCTGCGTCTCACCAGGGGTGATCCCTGCACGCTGTACCAGTTGCTCCTTCTGCAAGCATTTCATCCTGGCCTGGTGGATCTTCAGGCCACGCGGGTTCTTGCACACCTTTCCGCAGACACACTCTGCAAACGTTGTCGATGTCGATTGTCGATGGCATAAAGATAGAAAGATTAAACAAAAGTAAAGATTAGGATATAAATACAAACAGGAATAAATTAACGCATACATTTTGTAGTAAATTTTTAATACTTAACGCCTTAAAAAAATTAACACAATTAACGGCAGGGTTTCCCCCAGTGTATTGCAGGCTTAAGTTGCCCTTCGGCAGGCCTAAGCATGGGCATTTTTTGAGTTTTTTATGTATAGCATTTGCTATTATTATTATTTTATCCGTCCCAGAAATTTGATCTGTCTTTCTCTCACGCGGGCTCCAAGCAGGGAGTGATATGCTGCATTCAAAGTAGCTCGGAAAACGAACTGATGCTGTGTTCATTAGAAAATGGAAAAATTGGCTATTGTCCAAAATGTTATTTTAAACACATAAAAACATTGTGTTTTTTATTTTAGATGACTTAAACAATAGTATTTGGATTAAAATAAACTTCCTTTGTGTTGATAACCCCCTTGACAATATGAGGACAGCTCTAGCTGTTGTTTATGGATTAAGATGCAATTGAACAATATTATTTTGACAAACATGGGGTGGCTTAAGTAACACCTGATGCTCGTTGGTTGGGCTAACGAGCATCAGGTTTAAAAACCCCATCCACTCACTTAGTCAGGATGGGAGCATTCAAATCATCCCTGTGTCATGACATGTTCCAGCTGCTCCTGGCTAATTCCACCTAGCCTCATCTGTTCAATCTATCTCTGTGCCGGAGGTCCCTGAAAACGCCACTTGGGTGGCGTATAGTGGCCAATCTGCCACACTGGCACCTGAGCACGGACATGGAGCAGCACAAGGCAGAATGTCGGACGCCTTCCCCACTGGAACAGATGGTGTCACCTCGCCACAATGCAGGAAGAACAAAACCGGCAGTTCCAATAGATGGCCTGCGAGTGAGACCGGGGGGTGCTCCGGGAAAACCAGCAAGCGATACAGATCCTCCTTCAGGAGCACTCCTTCAGGAGCACGACTGCTGGGTCCCCTTGTCCCCCCGCTACAGAAGATGACGGGGGAGGAGGATCCTGAGGCATTCCTTGCCAACTTTGAACAAATGGCGGAGGCGACCAAATGGACAGACTGTGAGCAGGCGTGGCGGCTCGTTCCCCTCCTCACAGGAGAAGCCCAGCTGGCAGCGCATGCCCTACCTCTCGGGCAGTGGATGGGTTGTCCAGAGGGCGGTGATGGAACGGGTCGGGAGGACACCTGAGGTCCACCCCCTGCGCCTCCAGTCACTTCCTTATGAACAGTTTGTGAACAATCTCCTGGCCCGGGCGCTAGCTGGGTGAGATGCCACCGTCCAGGGCCACGCGGAGGCCCCGGACGGCACCGGACCAGAGAGGGGCCCATCAAGAGACGAGGGACTGGCCGGTAACAGCACCGCAGCGGCCTCGTGACCACCGAGAGCTGGGCAGGTGCCTGGCCAGGTATGCTGGTGATGTGGGAAATCCGACCACGACTTCCAGGACTGCCCAATTATGGAGGTCGGCCAGGTGGTTCGGGTTGCCGGTCTGCCAGATCCCTCCCCCGGTCGAGAAGGGACCTAGGAGAGGGAGAAATTGAACCTGGTAAGGAAGAGCGCCCAACGGGCCTGACGGGAGTTCAGTTTCCTGGCAGACTGAATATACTCCAGGTTCTTGTGGTCAGTCCACACCAGGAACGGCAGCAGGGTTCCCTCTAGCCAGTGTCGTCACTCCTCCAGGGCCAATTTGACGGCAAGAAGCTCCCTATTCCCGAGGTCGTAGTTCCTCTCGGCCGGCGTCAAACGCCTGGAGAAGAAGGCGCAGGGATGAAGCTTCTGGTCAGAGGCGGTTCTCTGGGACAGAACAGCTCCGACTCCCACGTCGGAGGCGTCCACTTCAACCACGAACTTCCGTTCGGGGTCAGGCAATACCAGAATGGGGGCTGAAGTGAACTGTGCCTTCAGGCCAGGAAGGCGTCGTTGGCGGCGGAGGACCACAGAAAGGGCACCTTGGAGGAAGTTAGGGCTGTGAGGGGGACAGCCACCGTGCTGTAGCCTCGGATGAACCTCCGATAGAAGTTGGCAAAACCGAGGAAGCGTGTGAGTTGTTTGCGGGTGTCCGGGGCGGGCCAGGTGGTGACGGTGGAGACCTTGGTGGAGTCCATCTGGATGGTCCCCCTCCCCACGACGTACCCCAGGAAGGAGACGGACGGGACGTGAAACTCACACTTCTCCACCTTCACAAAGAGTGAGTTCTCCGGGAGGGGCTGCAGGACCGTCTGGACGTGGTCGACGTGCTCAGCTTGGGATCGGGAGAAGATCAGGATGTCGTTGAGGTACAGAAAGGCGAATTTGTTAATTATGTCCCTGAGCACGTCATTGACCAGGGCCTGGAAGACGGCGGGGGCATTGGTGAGACCAAAGGGCATCACCAGATATTCCTAGTGACCAGAGGGAGTGTTGAACGCCGTCTTCCATTCATCCCCCTCTCGAACCCGGACCAGATGGTAGGCATTGCGTAGGTCGAGCTTGGTGAACACCGTGGCCCTCTCCAGGAGTTCGAAGGCTGATGAGATGAGGGGCAGGGGATAGCGGTTCTTGACCGTAATGTCGTTGAGACAGCGATAGTCAATACAGGGGCGAAGCAACTTGTCCTTCTTTTCGACAAAGAAGAAGCCATCCCCCGCCAGGGATGAGGAGGGACGGATGATGCCCGCCGCCAGAGCATTGTTAATAAACGAGTCCATGGCCTCTCTCTCCGGGGCGGACAGAGAGTACAGGCGGCCTCTGGGGGGGGTGGAGCCGGGCTGGAGGTCGATGGCAATATCGTATGGCCTGTGCGGAGGATGGAATGTCGCCTTGGCCTTGCTGAAGACCTCCCTGAGGTCGAGGTACTCGGCCGGGACCCCCAACATGTCAGGTGCGGAGCTGGAGCTTTTGGGTGGCTGAGGTGCGGCGGCTTGCTTCAGGCAGACCTGATGGCACGCAGGACTCCATCCCAGAATAGCCCCTGTGGTCCAGTCGAGGTGTGGGTTGTGACGCCAGAGCCAGGGGAACCCCAGGAGGAGAGGGTGACGAGGTGAGTGCAGGATGCAGAACTGTATCGTCTGTATCGTCCGTTGCCGGACAGGAGCATGCAGATGGGCACCGTCAACCAACACCCAGCTGCCATGCTAGGTAATCGTCGATGATGTTAACATCGGAACCAGAGTTAATAAGTATGGCGAGGGAATGTGAGCATTGGGGCAGCAGCAGCCGAGCCTGACACAGGGGGCGTGGGTTGGAGGAGGGTTTGGAGGTGTGGCTCACGAGGACCTCCTCCCTCACTGGCGAGCCCGGCCTTTTACCGGACACCCGGAGATGTAGTGTCCAGCTAGACCGCAGTAGAGACAAAGGTTCCCCACCCGGCGTCTCTTCTTCTCCTCCGGGGTGAGGCTGGCCTAGCCAACCTGCATGGGAGGGGCCTCACTCATGGGTTGACGGGCTGGAAGAGCTGGCGGCCCGGAGGAACCTGGGAGACGGGTTGCTGGGTGGCGCTCCACTTGCCTCCGACGCCTCTCTCGCTGCTGGGCCTGGATGCGTCGGTCGATACGGGAAGCAAGCTCAATGATGCCATCAAGAGAGGTGGGCAGGTTGTGGGAAACTAGCTCTTCCTTCACGTACTCTGCCAATCCCATCAGGAATGCGTCAATCTGGGCTGCCGGGTTCCACTCGCTCAGTCGAGCCTGGATGCGGGAGTCGATCGCGTAATCGACCACGGAGCGGGACCCTTGACTGAGACCCAGGAGACCACCAGCAGCATCGGGACCCCGTGATGTAACCCCGAACACCTTGCGGAGCTCGGCGGCGAAGGCGTGGAAGGAGGAGCAGGCTGGTGTGCGTCGTTCCCACTCAGCCGTTCCTCACAGCCGAGCACGGCCCGTCAGGTGATTTACGGCGAAAACGCCACCCTGGCATCCTCGGAGGGGAAGGTGTGGGGCTGCAGAGCAAAGAGGATGGAACAGTTCGTGATGAACGGACTACAGCCGTCTGCCTCTCCGGCGTAGCATTCTGGAACCCCCACCCGGGGCTCCAGGGGGTACCCAGGCTGGGCCGGTGCTGGTGGAGGTGGGTCCGGGGAAGCGGGCAGCGGGATAACCTGACCGAGAGCGATGGCGAGCTGCTGGACCTGGGCGGCTAGCATGGCGAACCCTTGCTCCTGGTTAGCTGCTACTAGCCGAGCATCCACTGAAGTGGAGGCTAGGACAGCCTCCTGGTGTTGGAGCTGTGACTCCACCCTTCCCAGGCGTGCCAGCAACTCGGGGTTGTGTGCTTGGTCCATTGTTGGCCAGATTGTACACTAACGGGTGTGGTTAGGACCCAATTGCAGCACAAAGAAAGGCAGGGATATTTGGTAATGTCTTTTATTTGTATAGCAGACGGAAGACAGGCAGGGAGCTGGCAGGATACGTCGTCGGGGACAGGCAGGTTCGATAACGAGGAGTGCAGACAGAAGACAGGCGGGGGGGGCAGGCAGGATACGTGGTCGGAGCGAGGCAGAGTCGGTCGCGGGGAATCAGTCCGGAGAACTTTGGAGAGTCTGGTGCAAGCATCGAAGACAATCTGGCAATGGGTGACTGGTGAGAGAGGCATATATAGTGGCTTGATTGCAGATCTGGAACAGCTGTGTGCGCAGGTGAATAGAGTTGGGCTAATGGGACAGGTAAGGAGAGGGAGGGGAAAGTAGAAGAAGGCGGAGATCATGACATTGGTGCGTAAATGCCATCGGCACGTTCAATAATACGGATGTTGGCAGGTTTTTCTGCTGAGACAAATGGGGTTTTCCCTGCCAATCACTCCTGGATCCATGCGCTGTGTACATCATGCTATGCAGAATTGTTTCATTGTATTATACATATTTTGTTGTGGAGGGAATTGTGAGGAAAGAAAATATTTATATAAATATATACATAAACTATAACTATAACATACATATAACTGTACTACTATAACTATAAAATTACAGATTGAAATAATCCTCAATAGCAAAACTACATGTGTATACTACAGTATACATTACCTTGATTTACTGATGTACATTACTATCATTCATATTGTGGGTAATTATGAAATACATTTTCATTGATCAGTCAGAGCCAAAATTAAAACATGTATAAAGACACTGGGTGTAACTACGCAACCAGTTAGAAACCGGCACTGAAACGGTTAATCTGGCGCACACACAGCGGAGGGTCTGAAACTAGATACTCGGGGGAGGGAAATTACAAAGGAGGGACCGCCCCGCAAAGGGGGGTGTGTCGCTTGTACAAAGTAACGAGGAAACAACATTTCGGCGGACTTCTGTTATGTCTGCTAGATGAGACACGCAGCTCAGGACTCACTACGTCGACATATTAAGTTTTTATTTATTTTTTGTTCGATTCTCAAACCGTCCAATAAACTCTCTTTAGCTCAATGTTCCAGTTTCATCGCATCATTCCGGATTTGGAAATTTTGATCACGACATGCGCCTGCTGCTAACCTTATACCTAAACTTAACCCTTGCTTACGTCATGGCTAAAATCAAGCATCTCTAACCCTATACCCTAACTTAAACACCTCTGACCCCATACCTCAACTTAACCATCTCTAACCTGAGTGACTTCTTCGGTTCTGGTGAGAGCTACCACTTCCGGTTCCGGTGACTTCTTTGCGTGTGCGTTGCTGTCATTTTTTGCTGTTGTTTTTTGTTGCTGCTACTGGAGTTGATGTTGCTTCTGCTGTTGTTGTTTTGTGGCTGCTGCAGCTACTGCTGCTATTTCTGTTGCTGTTGTTGTAGTTTCTGTTGTGATATTACAGTGGGAGGGTTATAAGAAGGGTGTGTCTTCGGAGAAATTGTCAAAAGGATCTCCCTCCCGAGTTCAGGATGAAAAACTTGACCCGTAATTTAGGGACGCTAATTAAAGGACCTGACAGGATTAAGATGAGATGGTGCACACAGTTGAAATTTCCGATTCCGGTGAGGGCTACCACTTCCGGTTCCGGTGACGTCTTTGCTGTGCTTTACTTCGTTGAGATGAGATGGGACAGACTGTTGACTCAATACAGATGAGGAGATTTCTGGTTCCGGTAAGAGCTACCACTTCGGGCCCGGTGACGTCTTCGCTTGTGCGCTGTTGATGTTGCTGTTTTTGTTGCTGCAGTTGTCTGCTGCTGGTATTGACACTGCTGGTGTTGTCGTTGCTACTGCTGCTGGTGATGTTGTTGGTGCCGCTAACCTTATACCTTAACTAGTGTTGTCCTTGCTGCTGCTAACCTTATACCTAAACTTAACTCTTGCTTACCTTATACCTCAACTTAACATAACCTAATACCTTGACTTAACCATCTCTAACCTGAGTGACCTTTCCAGTTCCGGTGAGAGCTACCACTTCCGGTTCCAGTGAGGTCTTTGCGTGTACGTTGCTGCTGTTGTTGTTGCTGCTGGTGTCTATGTTGCTGCTGCCATTGTTGCTGTTTCTGTGGCTGTTGTTGCTGCTGTTGTTGTTTTCTGTTGCTGTTGCTGCCACTGTGATTGGAGTCACTTTTATTATTGTTTTTGTTGTCTTTGTTGTTACTTTTGTTGTTGCTGTTGTTTCAGCGGCATTCTTTTGTAATGACCTTTCTTTTTTGTATTTCTTTGTAAAGCGCATTGTGTTGCCCTGGTATGAAATGCGCTCTATAAATAAAGTGTGACTTGACTTGACTAGTAAAATAGAAATATCAGTAATATCAATAATTTACAAGGACCTTTGTATGCTGGACATGTTGTGGCCTTACTCAGTTGTAGAGCAGTTTTCTTTGATTAATCCTGTTGTCAATCCTTCAGGTCTTTCCAATCAGACGCAGTCACTTCTACACAAGTCAGAGGTCAAACTGCCGTCCAATAGATTCCGGTTAAAATGCTTAAAACTGCAGAAATAAAACACTGAATAGACGGGTTGGTTAATATTCATCAATACACAATGACAACATTATTTGACACACAAGAAATTTTCAAATTTAAACTTTGGAATGGCCCAATTAAAAGCTATTGAAACAGCCAACATATTTCACATTTACTTTAGTATTACAATTTTTTGTAAGCGAAGCACACATTCCACATTCCATCACCTCTCCAGTGTACAAAACAAAACAAATCCCTCTTTGTTAACCTACTTGCTAAGTTTTATACTATACATCAACAGCTACCTTATTCAATGTCAGGTTGAGATTACTTCTAGAGTAAAAAAAATTAAATATTGCTGTTCGATTATACTTAAACAATTACTAGCTTTACCTGAGAAAGGTAACTGGAAAGTATCTATCATATCCTTTTAATTTAGAATTACCAATTTACTACTGCTTCATGCTATTG
The DNA here is from genome assembly GCF_960531495.2 of Zeus faber. Taxonomy (NCBI): domain Eukaryota; kingdom Metazoa; phylum Chordata; class Actinopteri; order Zeiformes; family Zeidae; genus Zeus; species Zeus faber. The sequence continues at coordinate 3,390,381 of NC_137192.1, forward strand.
TGCTAATCCGTTGCTGCTGTAACACTGTCAACTACCCTTATGTGGGATAGATAAAGGATTATCTTATCTCAAACAGCAGACACTTTGACACAAGAACACAAAATAAAGAACTCAAAAAGAAAAAATAAATAACTTAAACTTTATAAACCAAAAACGAATGCATTTCTGCATTGATGCAAAACCGTCCACATCCGCATGACAATGCATCTTAACATCGAGAGATTTTCACACCTCTAATATTCAGTTAGCAATTTTTCCCAATTTTTATTGATCTATTTATTATCATTATTTTGGAATGCTTTGCGATAAAATATATTAACAAAGTACAAAAATAATATCTTACAAAAATGGTATTTACAACTCTCACTGTCTCCAAGTTCTATCCTAAACATTGAATCCCAAATGTATCATGTATATGTATATCACTTTCCCACTTTCATTGTTTTTCACATCAGCTTCCGTAATCCTTTTGGTCTGTCAACTAACTTTGCAGTTCTCTCTCGCCTCGCTATACTCTGATATATGTTTAACACCAGGAGTCCCTTCATTCCTGCGTTGGTTCAAATTATTTCTACCTGTTTTATTCTGACCCTCCACCCACTCCAGGTGGTTCATGTATAATATTCTAGCTAAATTACAGACACACAGCTTATTTTATTGTTATAATGGCAATATTTACAATCATCTATATACACTTCCTTGGCCAAGTGCCGAGTAGCTCTCAGCTGCTAGTATTGGTAAACATCTCTAACCCTATGACTCAAATGTGTGACCGCTGGTCACAGATTGATGAGATGGTACACACTGTTGACTCAATACAAATGAGGAGATTTCTGGTTCCGGTGAGAGCTACCACTTCCGGTTCCGGTGAGGTCTTCACTTGTGCACTGTTGCTGTTACTGTTGCTGCTGCTGTTGCTGCTGTTTTTGTTGCTGCTATTGTCTGCTGCTGATATTGGTAAACATCTCTAACCTTATACCTCAACTTAACCATCTCTAACCTGAGTAATTTTTCCGGTTCCGGTGAGAACTACCACTTTAGGTTCTGGTGACATCTTTGCGTGTTGTTGCTGCTCTTGTTGTTTTCCTTTGCTGCTGTTGTTGCTACTGTGGTTGGAGTCACTTTTATTGTTGTTTTTGTTGTCTTTGTTGTCGCTGTTGGGTTTTTTGTTTTTTTTTACCTGTGCTGTCAGCATGCTGGGCATATAACACACAGTATTTGTATGCCATTGCATTCAGAGTTATTCTGCAAGTGGAGTTCAAGTTCTCAACCTGCAATGAAACTCTTTATTAATTCTTAAATCATTAACAACTGCTGCATTAACTCTGTCCTGTGGATGACAGGACAAGAGCACAGTTTTTGGTTATGGAGAACCACCACCAACCCCCTTCTTTGGAGAACTATTTATCATGTTTGGGTCTATGAACAACTGAACACTGCTCCAAGAGGGGGAGAATCACCACGGTGAGACAAATAAACATAGAAACGAACAACATTTACACAAAAACATGAATACTGGATGACAACATGTATTGAAAAACAGTGAATTAGGTCCAGGAAAACTGCAACTGCAACTGGTCACGTGGCCTCTTTATGTCAAAATTATGGCAGCAAATGAGGGAGAAAAGGAGAGGAATGCAACCAGGAGGGTGCTGGGGTGCACTTGAAGTAGGTGTGTGTGTGTGTGTGTGTGTGTGTGTGTGTGTGTGTGTGTGTGTGTGTGTGTCCACCGGTGAGTGTACATGACTTATCCCCATTGGTACTGGTGTAGAAGGTCGGTATTATGTCGCGGCGCCTCCAAGCAGCGGAAAGGGCCCCGAAAACCCCCCGAACTCCACAGCCCCGTGGACACCCCTCGGCTGCAGGAAATCTCCGGGTACCCTGCCCTGTGGCCACAGAAGACCCCCGGGCCCCCAGAGAAGCCAGGGGCCGTGGAGCAACCCCCACGCCTAGCCCTGAGGAGAAAGACCCAGTCCCAGGGAGCACGAGGTGACCCTGCTCCCCAGGGGCGTACACATACAACCAAACCCCGGGTGCAGGTACAAGATGCAGCCGCCGGCACAGAACCCGGGCCACGGGCACAAGGCACGGACCGCGGGCCCGGATCACGGCCCCACAGCGACAGACCGACACCCCGCCCGAGCCACCCGCCCCATGGGCTGGCCGACAGGACCCCCACGCCCACCCACGCCCCGCACAAGAGGGAGGTCTGCCTCACCGCAGCCGACCAAACCACTATATGGGCACTTGGCCCAGTGTGAGTGCCAAGTGCCCATATATGTAGCAGCGAGTGCCCAGCACGGGGCACCCCGACCCACTGTATACAGGCTGTATACAGGGGGTGTATACAGGCCCTCTGCCACCCCTAGCACCCGGGGCACCCGCAGCAGAGAAGCCACGCTGCAGAAGCAAAAGGCCAACAGCTGCCCCCCACACCCCAACCCACATCCACAACGGCAAGCAATCCCCCCAGGGGCCCCGGAAGGCACCAGGTGGCGCTCTCCGCAGCCCTGCCAGGTCGCAGCACATCCCAAGCCACCAGGCCCAAGCTGTTAGGACTCCAGCCAGGCCGGGCGGCGGGGCCCACTCGACTGCCCCCCGGCGAACCTCGCCCCCACACCGGCCCGCCAGCGACCAGCGGAAAAAAAAACAACCCCAATGCTCAATGTGTGCTGTTGGTAATTGCAGTTAAAATTGCGGGATTAGGGGTGCGAGTCCTTCAGGCAAGTCGAACCCCGATCACTCGCACCCTTCCTGTCCCGCAGACCCTGGTCCGATGGAGTGTTGTTCAGAGTAGGATTGGTGTGCCAGTGTATGTGTGTTGTCGCTGTTGCTTTTGTTGTTGCTGTTGTTTCCGGGGCATTTTTTGTAATGACCAGCTGACTACGTTCTCTCTTTCAGTTTTGTATTCCTTTGTAAAGCGCATTGTGTTGCTCTGGTATGAAATGCGCTTTATAGATAAAGTGTGACTTGACTTGACTTGACTATGATCACCATCCCACCCCACACATGCCGGTTGCTAATATGCCAACCCCTTTGAATCAGAATGCCAACCCTGCCCCATACGTTTAATTCACCCCCGTTCACACCATCTCATTCAGGCCCTTTGATAGTACCCCATACCAATCTTTCATGCCACAGGGCCAGGCTTTATATCTCCTGTAAATGCTCCCCCAGCCTGTCCCCTTGGAAAACCAGGGGCCCCAAAACAGATTTCCCACAGTCATTCAATGGCCCCAGAACCACTCAAAGGTTCCACTCAGGCAAGTTCACACCTATGTAGACCCCATTCCCCGTAGGCCCAAACCCCATAGCCCAAAGCGCAGGCTCCACATTTTCAGGTCCACCAGCCCCAATCCCAACAGCAGCCCCAGGCTACGAGTTTCTGGCACCATCAGCCTCCGCCACACCAGCTCCAGAACAAGCATGCCCAACCACCTCACCCTCACCAAGGCATGCTGCCACTCTGAGGACACCACCGCATTGCACGCATGGCTGGTTCCCTTCACCCCCACAACTCCAGCCCCCTGTGGATTCCTCCCGCGACATCGCCGACCAGGACGACTGGATGTGACCTCTCAGTCTCAGTCCCATGACACCAGCCTATTCTGAGAGGTCATCCGGCTCCTCCCCGGACACAGACTCTCCAGGCGACGCCCCACAGAAGAGCCCAGGTACCACAATAGACCCATTTTTTGCCCACCCTACCACGTTTGCAGCTATCTCTTAGCGCAGCTTCTGGTCCCTTCTGGTGAGGGTCCCACAGGCTACTGCCATCCGCCTATGCAAAATGCACATCGGGGTACGACGGCGGCTCCAGTCACAAAGGGTCTGCCCCAAAGCTAAGGTCCACCTAGCTCAATTGACATCATACAAAGACAGAGTGGACATACTCAATACCATTGTCGACAATCTACTGCTGCGTGCTCAGTGGTTGTGAAGGGGGACTTGGTGAGCTTCACCGCAAAAGGCCACCATTGATGAATGGTTTCTTATGTACCTGTTATATAAAGGTTGTTGTGGTTTTAAGGTTGATATTTGGTCATCTTTTTATGTTTATACCACAGAAAAGATGGTTTTGCATATTTTTATCCATCACAAATATTGTTGAGTGTAGACTGTTTTTTTTCTGAAAACCACAACCGGTTAAATGTTTATGTATATACGTAAAACTCCATACGCATATTTCCCACATAATTCACTGATCCTCGCACCTCACACACACACACCACACCCTCCCATGCTGATTCACATGATTTACACCCACCTTTGTCTTATTCATATACTCATGGCAGTTGTTGTATTATGCATTTGCTCACATATACATCTATGTTATCTACTTGTTTGCATACAATGTATCCAGCATACTCAGCCATACCACTTAAAGTCTTATGTTATCAGCATACTTAGTCACTTAGTCATTCGTTTATCCTCTTTATTCTGTTGGAGTGTGACTTTTAAAGTCACAAAGGGGGAAATGCTGTGGTTAATTATTAACCCCCACATGACAAGAAACCTGATAATATGTTGTACTGAGCCACAAATATTTACTTGTATTTAAAAAACATTTAAAAAAATGTATGCTAAGAAATCCCAAAAATATTGGAGTCACGTAAAGATTAGAAGAACTGCAGAAACATTCCCAAACATGCCCAGCAAGAGTATTCCAGTAACCGTGAAAAAAAAATCCCTAGAAATAAGACTGTGATTGGTTCCTTGGGACTCACCCCACAAGACTGTGATTGGATCCTTGCACTGAAAGGGGTAGGGCATGAACTAAGAGGGGGGAAGATCTTGGGTACATAAGGAGGACCAAAAGTACAGTTCTTCAGTCGTGCTCCAGAGCTCTGCTCACTGTTCATGCTGTACTTGACTCGCAGATACACAATAAACCTTTTCACATCAGACTGCTCAGTTCCAGTGGTTTTCTTCCAAGTTTTTGAGGCAAGAATAGATAGAAGCGCGTCCAGAAATCCAGACTTTTTACTGGCCCAGGTCGGACCTTCTTGGTCACAACAGCTACCCCAGCAGTGCTGGAAAAAAGGAGGAAGCGGGAGAAAAGGGGAAGGATTTTAGCAAAAGTGCCAAAGGTAACAACCTTATTTACAGCGGGAAAAGAAGAGCAGCAAGAAGCCACTGCTTGTGCCAGCACTAGTGTTAGCATTGCTAATACTAGTAGCGAAGAGCAGCTACCTGTTGCTGCTGGCAGTGCCAGCCCAGGTTGCTCAAGCAATGCTGCTGCTACATACAAGACAACTTTACAGGAGGATCCCTGAACTTTGACTGGAGACAGTCACGTAACTGACAAAGATGGCGATACAAATTATAGCTGTTGGACAAAGAGCGTTGCTCATTAGTGCAAAGAGGACTAGTTCAAGGCAAGGGCAGGATTTTTCGAAAAAAATCAAGAGATTTACAAGCAGTAACGATTACATGCAAATAAAGAATGGAGAAAAGATGAGCAGGTCCTGGCTTGTGTATAGTGGAAAAAAAGTACTGTGTTATGTGCTTTTGTTGCCACCTGTTTGGAAACCAAGAAAAGAGAACTCAGCCACATGGGGATGGGTTCAATAACTGGAAAAATCTTTAAGCCCACTTGAGACAGCATGAGAAGTCTGCTGAGCACATCACATAAATGGATACCTGCCCTAATCTATCACATAAACTACAAACAAACACATCCATAGGTAAGGTGACCCAAGATCTAATTTCTCTTGAAGTAAACTGTTTGAAAGAGATTTTAAGATTGCTTGCAATTGTGAATCATCTGGCAGAGCGTAATCTTGCATTTTGTGGCCACTCAGACAGAAATATCCTGGGGCAAGTAGAACGGATGGCTCAGTTTGATCCAGTCATGTGAGAGTATTTGAGAAGATTCAAGATTCAAGATTTTTTATTTGTCACATATATATACATACTTCCATACATATATGCAGTGAAATGTAATGCAACGCACCCGGTGATCCGTCCAGCCGGATGGATTCTCTCTCGAATGCAACTCGGGCATGTTCTTTTATGCCTGCCCACAGACAACATTTACCATTTGGTTCCCCTACATAGGTCACAGGTCACATTTCACTTCCCTTATCACCAGGACCCCTGGTGATGTGCTCTCTTTCTCGAGACCCCTAGCACCATCTCTTAGTAATTACCTTATACGATGGGGCTGTCTTGGGACGCCACACATTCCAAACCACCTCATATTTCCCCCCTTCGAGACTACACAAAGTCTAGACAGAGATAAGAGTCATTGAAGTTACGACGTTAATTGACCTAATAGAACTCACCTACTAACAAACAACCTGATTATATTATACCCTTGGGAACATGCTTAGTCGTAGCAATACAATAAATTTGTGGAGTGTGAGAGCGAAAAACCCATCTGGCAGCTTCCTTTCTTAGTTCTTTCAACAAACAATCAAGACAGGAAAATTCTCTCACGGTTCCTCTGTCCCAGGCAACCACCTATTGCACTCCAAATCAATTAACCGCACAGAAGAAGGGTTTAGACAACTGTACAGGATGTTACATATAAATGCATACATTCAGAACCTCAGAAATAAATCAAAAATTTTGTCCAAAGTCAGGCTGGTCGACCCATCGGACCCTCCAATGAACCTGTACCTGCCTATTATCAATGTCCCTCAAAACCCCGCAAAAGAATAAAACACCTGAGGTCCCAATATATCCATTTCACCCTTTTACAGAAAACTTCAAAGAAAACAATACTATCAAATCAAAGTAATATGTCTTGCTAAAAATATCTACTATATAGTACAGACTTTTCATCAATAATACAGGTGGAGTTTGTAAAAAACAAACTCCAATATTATAAAAACATGAATAACACATATGTATGTATTGAACTTGCTTTTTAACACCATCAACTTTTATGATTTTTCACTCGACACTCCTGATCATGATGTCCTCATTCAGGGTCCGCCGTCCATTTTCATCTTCCATTTTTGGATGTCCATGTTTGAGTGTTCAAGTCCATTAGGCTGTTAGGATCTCCGGACACAGCCAACCTCATACTGGTCCTGAAAGAAAAATTCACCCGCCAGTATCTTGCACATACATCAAATACAGTATAATAATTTTGCTTTTACTTTATACTTTAACATTATTCCAATATATGATTAACATTTTCATTTTCCCCCCTTTGTCCATGCATTTTCTCAGTTAAAAATAGTCTTGAGTCTATGACGGAATCAGATATTCAGGATAGATATTTCTCTACTAGTGTTAGCTCCTAACTACACACCTCTACCCAATTCAGACCTGTATGCTGACCAATTTTAACAATGCGATTTTTCAGCACACCATTCAATTTTTCACAAACACAAACTTGGCTTTGCAGATGATGAACAGCTCCTAGAAGTTGTGTAATTCACAATTTTTGCTGAATTAATTTTACTGTTTTATCCACAAACTCTTTCCCATTATCTGAAGATATGCGATCTGGAAGTCCCCACCTGCTCATGACCTCACGACACAAGAACTTGGCTTGACAACTGACTGAGCATCTTTACACTTGGTTGGACATGCCTCAGTCCCCCGTGAAAATCTATCCACGTCGACAAACATGTATCTTTTACCTCCTACTGGTCTTATCATGTCAATAAAATAAACAACAAACTCACGCATGGGACCTGTCGGAGTTGGAATGTGACCGGGTGGACTCTTCACACCCCTCCGAACATTGTTTTTAAGACAGATTGTACATCTGTCTATGACATAATCAATTTGCTCAAGCAAATACGGTGCCCAAAAACCATACTCTTTCGTGATTTTTCTTCTTATCTCCCCCCTTGCAGCATGGGCTAACCCATGTGCTTCCTGAATCATCAGACCTAGTAGGTCGGGGGTTGCTACCATCAGTCCTTCATGATTTCTCCACAGACCAGGAGAATCTTGTGTGGCCCCTCGGTCCAACCATAATTGTTTATCTATGGCTGACACCACTTCTTGCAACCGAGATCACATCTCTGAGCGTGATTTTATCTTCCAAGTCCACTTCATGGGTGACAAGAAGAACTTTGCCGGTTTTGTTTGCTCCTGTAACTGCTTTTGCAGCCTCATCCGCTGCTTTGTTACCTTGAGTAACCCTTGACGTGTCTATTTTGTGTGCTGCACACTAAGCTACAGCTATTTCCTTTGGTTTCATCATTGCATGCAGCAATTTCATTATCTGAGCATGATGCTTCTGTGTCCATGGGTTATTGTTTGACCCCTATAAGCTTCTTTTTCTTGACAATACTGTAGCTTCTTCCATCCTTTCTCCTATATGCTTCTGCTCAAATTCTTCAGCCACCATTAAAGTCATTTGTGGCACACTTTTCTCAATATCACACCCTTATCAAGATAATCATCAGTTTATCTTCATAGCTGCTCCATTACTTTCTCATTCCACCACCAAGAATCCTCTTTTTTCTTTCTTCGTTCTGCTCATCTATAAACCTTCTCTTTGGCCTTCATATCCTCATTCTTCTTATCCACCAACTGTATTTGGTTGAGTCTCCTGGTCCTGTTCCTTCCTCCGCTTTAGCCAACATCCGTCTGACTGCGGGGTCGTATCCTCCAATAGCTTCGCCAAATCACTCACAATCTCTTCAATGCTGACCTCACCAGGGGTCCTAACCGAGCCATACACTAGGCTCCACTACCTACTGTACTGTATGTAGCATACTGTACCGCATACTGTGTCACTGTTCAGGGTTGTTCGTGATGCCGTATTGCTGCGCCGTACTGTTGTATACTGTGCTGTATTATCCCAAATACTACCTCACTCTATTCACATTCACATGCCACTTTAATTCACATGCCACTTTAATTGCACATATCTGTATATACATAGGCATATTCCCTCTATCTATTCCATTTTATTTAATTTTATTTTTATTGTAGTTTATTCTATATATTTTTATCTTATTCTATTAGTATTCAACTTACTGTATTACGTTTTAGGAGTCAGTTAGTCGGTCTATTAGAAAGGAATTCTTTACTTTTATTTCTCTTTTTCCTAGGACATATTGTGTGCTATCACCGGGTGTGTTGCATTACATTTCACTGCATATATGTATGAAAGTATGTATATGTATGTGACAAATAAAAAATCTTGAATCTTGAATCTTGAATCTTGAATCTCCTATCTCCAGGCTTCTTACTTGTCTGTTTCCCAAATGGTTCCTTCTCTTGGTACTGTTGGAGCTCTGATACCTCTTTATGGTCTCTGTAGCCTTGCCCATCTCTATTATTTGCTCATCCTCATCTTTGAAGAGATAGTTGCCCTCCATTGTCATCACTGGGAGCTGGGGATGAACATCAGTGAACTTCACCTCCTTCTCATAAGGCGGGGGCTTCTTTACAGATGTTGTATGTGAGAATGGTGCGGTAATCTTCTACATCAATTTTTCTGCTTCCTTTTCATTTTTCTTTATTTCTTATCTACTTTGTTCTCTTTTTTTTTTTTTTTTTTTGCAATTTCAAACCATGTCTGTCCCTCCTTTATGAACAGCTGCAGAATGCCAAGTTCTGTTTGTCTTTTCTCTGTGCGTCTCTTTCCTCTTTATCCTTTCTTTTGATTAACTTTACATGTGGACACAAGCACCTGCATTGTTTTAATCACATCCGGGTTAAGAGTTCCTCCAGCTGGCCATGGTTGTTCAATGTTAGGCCACCGCTTTCTCCATTTTCCTGATATTTTTGCAGTATCTTTAATAAGAATATTATTCTTTTGCACTACATCAATAGGAGTGATAACTTTTGTAATTTTTGTATCCATTTATTTTATTGTAAATCAAATTGATTTATTTAAAAACTATTTATCAAGCACCGTGTAATCACACTCAACCAAAAACAACTCAATTTACCAACCCCAAAGGAGACCAATAGCTTCCCACTTATGAAAGCAACTTCACTTGTTCATGATCTGATACATCTGATCATACTCATTTATCTTAAATTATCAAAATGTCCATCAATGTTCTCAAAACAGCCTCAATCAAGATAAACCATACTCAGATAATGAAACCAATATTCACAGCACTCAACCATATTTAAATCAAATTAGTTTTTCCGCATGTGATCAATTGATCAATCAAATCAATAATGATCCATTAATTAATGGATCATTATTGATTTGATTGATCAATTGATCAATTGATCAATTGATCAATCAATCAAGGCGAATGCCTTGATTAGTCAGTTTCATGATCTCCGCCTTCTTCTACTTTCCCTCCCTCTCCTTACCTGTCCCATTAGCCCAACTCTATTCACCTGCGCACACAGCTGTTCCAGATCTGCAATCTAACCACTATATATGCCTCTCTCACCAGTCATCCATTCCCAGATTGCCTTCGCTCTTGCACCAGACTCTCCAGCGTTCTTCGGACTGATTTCCTGCTACCGACTCTGCCTCGCTCCGACCACGGTTCCTGCCTGCCACTCCGCCTGTCTTCTGTCTGCACTCCTCGTTATCGAACCTGCCTGTCCCCGACGATGTATCCTGCCTGCCCCATACCTGTCTTCCATCCGCTCTACAAATAAAAGACATTACCAAATATCCCTGCCTGTCTTTGTGCTGCAATTGGGTCCTAACCACACCCGTTACAGTACAATCTGGCCAACAATGGACCCAGCACACAACCCCAAGTTGCTGGCACGCCTGGGAAGGCTGGAGTCACAGCTCCAACACCAGGAGGCTGTCCGAGCCTCCACCTCAGCAGACGTTCGGCTAGCAGCGGCTAGCCAGGAGCAAGGGCTCGCCACGCTAGCTGCCCAGGTCCAGCTTTTTGCCATCGCTCTTGCGATGGCGAGCTGAGGCGAAAGCTGGGCCGCGAGCTGCCAGGGTGGCGTTCACCGTAAACACCTGACGGGCCTCGCTCGGCTATGGGGAACAGCCGAGTGGGAACGACGCACACCAGCCTGCTCCTCCTTCCACGCCTTCAAATCCCCCTCCAACCTACGCCCCCTCTGCCAGGCTTGGCTGCTCCTGCCCCAATGCTCCCATTTCCTCGCCATACTTATTGACTCTAGTTCCGATGTTAACATCATCGACGATAACCTAGCACGGCAGCTGGGTGTTGGTCGAGTTCTCCTGCCTTCTCCGGTACCTGCCACTGCCCTGGATGGCCGCCTCCTGGGGACAGTCACCCATCAGACGGTGCCCATCCGCATGCTCCTGTCCGGCAACCACCACGAGACGATACAGTTCTGCATCCTGCACTCACCTCGTCACCCTCTCCTCCTGGGGTTCCCCTGGCTCCGGCATCACAACCCACACCTCGACTGGACCACAGGGGCTATTCTGGGATGGAGTCCTGTGTGCCATCAGGTCTGCCTGAAGCAATCTGCCGCACCTCAGCCACCCAACAGCTCCAGCTCCGCACCCGACATGTTGGGGGTCCCCGCCGAGTACCTCAACTCCAGGGAGGTCTTCTGCAAGGCCAAGGCGACATCCCTTCCCCCGCACAGGCCGTACGATATTGCCATCGACCTCCAGCCCAGCTCCAGCCCCCCCAGAGGCCGCCTGTACTCCCTGTCCGCCCCGGAGAGAGAGGCCATGGACACCTATACGACACCTCCACGAAGAATGACAAGTCGCTTCGCCCCTGTATTGACTATCAAGAACCACTATCCCCTGCCCCTCATCTCATCAGCCTTCGAACTCCTGGAGGGGGCCACGGTGTTCACCAAGCTCGACCTACGCAACGCCTACCATCTGGTCCCGGTTCAAGAGGGGGACGAATGGAAGACGGCGTTCAACACTCCCTCCGGTCACTACGAATATCTGGTGATGCCCTTTGGTCTCACCAACGCCCCCGCCCTCTTCCAGGCCCTGGTCAATGACATGCTCAGGGACATGCTCAACAAATTCGTCTTTGTGTACCTCGACGACATCCTGATCTTCTCCCGATCCCAAGCTGAGCACGTCCACCACTTCCAGACGGTCCTGCAGCGCCTCCTGGAGAACTCACTCTTTGTGAAAGCGGAGTGTGAGTTTCACGTCCCGTCCGTCTCCTTCCTGGGGTACGTCGTAGAGAGGGTCACCATCCAGATGGACTCCACTAAGGTCTCCGCCGTCACCACCTGGCCCGCCCCGGACACCCGCAAACAACTCCAGCGCTTCCTCGGTTTTGCCAACTTCTATCGGAGGTTCATCCGAGGCTACAGCACGGTGGCTGCCCCCCTCACAGCCCTAACTTCCTCCAAGGTGCCGTTTCGGTGGTGCACCGCCGCCAACGACGCCTTCCTGGCCCTGAATGCACGGTTCACTTCAGCCCCCATTCTGGTATTGCCTGACCCCGAAAGGCAGTTTGTGGTTGAAGTGGATGCCTCCGACGTGGGAGTCGGAACTGTTCTGTCCCAGAGGACCGCCTCTGACCAGAAGCTTCATCCCTGCGCCTTCTTCTCCAGGCGTTTGACCCCGGCCGAGAGGAACTACGACATCGGGAATAGGGAGCTTCTTGCCGTCAAATTGGCCCTGGAGGAGTGGCGACACTGGCTAGAGGGAACCCAGCTGCCATTCCTGGTGTGGACCGACCACAAGAACCTGGAGTATATCCAGTCCGCCAGGAGACTGAACTCCCGTCAGGCCCATTGGGCGCTCTTCCTAAGAAGGTTCAATTTCTCCCTCTCCTATCGGCCGGTGTCACGCAATATCGAACCTGACGCCCTGTCCCGGCAGTTCCAGGAGGAGGAGGAAGATGCTGCTGACCCTGACACCATTCTACCGCCCTCCCGTCTAGTTGCCACACTCACCTGGGAGGTGGAAGAGAGGGTCAGAGCCGCCGCCCAGGACCAACCTGGACCCAGCGCATGTCCGCCCAACCGTCTGTTCATCCTGCCTGACCTCCGGTCCGAGGTTCTCCAGTGGGCCCACAACTCCCGACTCACCTGCCACCCGGGGATCCAGCGGACGAAGGAGGTCGTCCAGCATCGCTTCTGGTGGCCCTGCCTGGGTGAGGACGTCAGAGGGTTCGTCAATGCCTGCCCCACCTGTAACCAGCACAAACCCTCTCTTCTTGCTCCTGCTGGTCTCCTACATCCACTGCCGGTTCCTCATCGCCCCTGGTCTCACATCTCCGTGGACTTTGTTACCGGTCTGCCACAGTCTAGCGGCAACACTACCATCGTGACCGTGGTGGACCGGTTTAGCAAGATGGCTCACTTCGTGCCTCTACCGAAGCTCCCGTCGGCCAAGGGCACCGCCAGGCTATATTGTACCACGTCGTCCGCCTCCATGGCATCCCGGTAGATGTTGTATCAGACCGGGGTCCCCAGTTCGCCGCTGTCTTTTGGAGGGAGTTCTGTGCGCTCCTGGGGGCCACCGTCAGCCTCTCTTCAGGGTACCACCCCCAGTCCAACGGCCAAACGGAGCGGAAGAACCAGGAGATGGAGACGGCCCTTCGCTGCATGACATCACAACACAGGCCACAGGCCTCTCCCCCTTCCAGTGCGCCTACGGCTTCCAACCGCCTCTGTTCCCGGCCCTTGAGAAGGCAGGAGGCTTCCTGCCCGTCCGTCCAGGCCTTCATTCGCCACTGCCGCAGGACTGGACCCGGGCCCGGGCCGCCCTCCTCCGAGCCGCTGGCCGCAATGCCTCTGCCGCCAACTGTCGCCACTCCCAGGCCCCAGAATACCAGCCGGGCCAGAAGGACTGGCTCTCCACCCGGGACCTCCCGCTGAAGGTGGACTCTAAGAAGCTGGCTCCTCGGTTCATCGGCCCATTCAAGATCGAGAAGGTCGTCAACCCGGTGGCAGTGCGGCTCAAGCTCCCCAGGTCCATGCGCGTCCATCCCACCTTCCACGTGTCCAAGGTCAAGCCAGTCTGGGAGAGTGCTCTGGTCCCCTTGGCGTCTCCCCAGCCTCCTCCGCGCTTCATTGATGGGGGTCCTGCCTTCTCTGTCCGCCGTCTCCTACGTTCCCGCCGGCGTGGGAGAGGCCTGCAGTACCTGGATAATTGGGAGGGTTACGGCCCGGAGAGGAGGTCCTGGGTCCCTGCGAGGCACATTCTGGACCACACCCTCATCAGGAGGTTCCATCAGCGCCATCCTGACCAGCTCTCTAGACCGGGTCAACCCTCCCGACCGCAGACCCCACCACCTCTCTTGTCGGCGTCCTACAGCGACGTTTCAGAGGCGGAGGATGTCGACCCTGGGGGTCCCTCCTCCGATGAGGACGTGGCCCATTTAGCGGAGGACGAGGAGATGGACGGGGTCTCCAACTACTCCGATGAGGATCACGTGGCCCATTTAGCGGAGGACGTGGAGATGGACGGGGTCACCGACGAGTACTAATCCTAACCACTCCCGTTACAGCCTCTGGTTTTAGGGGATATTGCCTCTGAAAAGGTCTAATGGAAGATCTTGGTGTGATCCTTTCTACTCCTTTAATTAGTCCCACATCAGCTGGCCCTAAAGACCATAAGGAAGTTGGAACCTCCCTTATCAGGTCTTCTTCCTCACCCATTAAGATTAGAATCTGTCACTGCCTTTTGGTTGTGCCTGCAATATGTGTTGCTTTACTTTTCTTGTGGCCTAGTTAGTTGTTGCTTGTATAGCTTGGCATTGCTGCTTTTATAAATTTGCTCCCTTGAGTCTCAGCTTCCTATCAGTGAGCATTTCTCCTTCTGTTACCAACGTACCAATGTCCCTCCAGCGCTTTTTTGTCTGTTTGGACAGTGAAACGTGAGATAACCGGGTAGCCTTGGTATAGCTTTTTTTCTGGCCCCATCAGCTGGCATGCCACACCACTATTGTTATGTTTATCCGAATTGAGATTTGTTAAACACACCCTGCTACATTTATCTTTATAGAATGCCTTCTCGTATTCCGGGTCTGGCCCTGGAGTATATTTGAACAACATTGTACAATGCATATCCTTTGGATTCTGTAGGTTTGCGTCTTTATTAGTTAGGAGTTCAACTATTTTCTTGGATCTCCTGTGACTGAGCCAGGGCTGTTTATCAAATCGAGTGTGTAATAATAATTGGGTTCCCCTACCCCTCTTGAAGAAAAAGCTCTCCCTCCCCTTTTTCTGAAGAATATACTTTTCTCACTGTGCACATGCCCCCAGGGGCGGTATTATGCCGATATTTAATTTGGTCATCAGATCTTTTCCTAATAGATCGTATTAATAGATCCTAATAGATGGCTGGGCATGACCCAGATATAAGGATTTTGGCTTTACATGAGAGGCTTCATTCCTCATCAAGGAAATGGATGGGGTTTGGATGGGGTCTGTCAATTTTTTACTTGACTGATGTACGGTTGCTGATTTGACTGTTATTTCATCTCTTGAGGAGGTGACTCCACTAGGTTTATTTGCTGCCGTTACAGTTTTACATGCCCCTGAATCACACAAGAACACTATGTCCTTCCCATTAACCTTTAATGTTACATTTGGTCTGTGATTACTCTCCCTGGCACTCGCAAATATTTCCTCCAGATCTAGAACCTCAGTTTCCTCGCCCTCTTCCTCAAACTCATCATCATTTACAGAAAATAATGTGTCATGACCTGTTTTTTCATCCTTGCAGTCGGTCTGTCATGCAGTGTCTGTCTGGTTGCCTCCCCCTCCACCATTCCGAGATCCATTCCTCCTTTTAGGGCAATCACGGCCCAGTGATCCGTTATTCCACAGATGAAACATCCATCATACCTCCAGTTGCCTCCTCCTGCTGCTCCTCTCCCCCCTCTGCCTCGGAACCGTCCTCATTGTCCTCGGGTGGGCATGTGGGTCCTGCCGGCTCGCCCATGGGGCGGGCGGCTCAGTCAGGGTGTCGGTCTGTCAGGATCATGGCGTGTGTGGCCTTGCGCCACACACGCCATGAACTCAGTGCCTTGCGCCATGGCCCGGGTTCTATGTTAGCAGCTGGGTGTGGGGGTTGCTCCACGGCCCTCTGGCTTCTCTGGGAGCCCGGGGGTCTTCTGTGGCCGCAGGGCAGGGTACCCGGAGCTTTCCTGCGGCCAAAGGGTGTCCACGGGGCTGTGAATTCGGGGGGGCTCGGGGCCCCTTCCGCTGCTTGGAGGCGCCATGACATATTACTGACCTTCTACACCAGTACCAATGGGGATAAGTCATGTCCCCTCACCGGTGGACATTTCACACACACACACACACACACACACACACACACACACACACCACCACACCTGCTTCAAGTGCACCCCAGCACCCTCCTGGTTGCATTCCTCTCCTTTCCTCCTCATTTACTGCCATAATAATGACAGGAAAAGGCCACGTTACCATTTGTAGTTCCAGTTTTCCTGGACCTAATTTACTGCTTTTCAATGTCATGTCATCCAATGTTCATGATTTTGTGTAAATGTTGTTCGTTTCTATGTTTATTTGTCTCACCGTGGTGATTCTCCCCCTCTTAGAGTAGTGATCAGTTGTTTATAGACCCAAACATGATAAATAGTTCTCCAAAGAGGTTTGTTGGTGATGGCTCTCCATAACCAGAAACTGTGCTCTTGTCATTCTACAGGTCATCCACAGGACAGTTATTCCAGCAGTTGTTGATGATTAAAGAATTAATAAAGAGTTGCATTGCAGGTTGAGAACTTGAACTCCACTTGCAGACTCTGTCCTGAATGCAATGGCATACAAATACTCTGTGTTGTATGCCCAGCATGCTGACAGCACAGGCAAAAACAAACAAAAAAAAAAAGGGTCGGATCAGAGGTGTGCTTGAAGCAGCTCGCTGGGATCAGCAGTTTTTTTTGGGAAGTCAGAATCAATATATGGTGAGTTTGGCGTCACAGGTTCGTAAACTCTGTGGCGGTTGAAAGGGTGCGTGTTGTTCTTGCTCTCCACAGCTGCGTCACGGTGAGGCCTAAACACTGATAGCTGTGTCTGGACTGTCTGTGGGAATTAACACTGTGTACTGATATGTGATTACAAAGATTTACAAGGATATATGAGGATGTGTTCTTCATTATGTGTGTGCATAAATGTTTCTGTGATTACATAGATTTAGATATATTGTTACACACACAAGTTTATATGGTTGTGGTTACACAACATAGCAAAGTAATTAATAAAATTCCCATCACTATTTGAGAAAATAGGGTTACTGTCAATAAATGACATTGTGTGACACATTTCTGTAAAGCAAAGCCACTGCCAACTCCTCTCACTGAGTTCTAATCGAGTATTCCTCTGACAGTGTTCTGGGACATGTTCTCCGATGGATCTAACGTTGTTTGTTCTCATGTCTTTTTAAGTGTACTTCCTGCTTTAGGCCCCAAAATGACTATATCCGCCCCTGCATGGCTCATTCTCTCTATTAGAGCTGCCACCATGACCACACTGTCAGCGCCTACATTACCCAAGACTTTGCGTGCTGGTCTATCTATGAACTTTGCATTAAGACATACTGTGGCGGACGAAGGAGTGTGGTCAAGCACTGGCTGCAGACAACAGCATGGTTCCCTTTCCAGCGGCCGCCAAGCTGCCTCGAAATCGGTCCGACTCGAGGCAGGGAGATTTCTTAATGGCATTCCGCTGCCCAGCAGCGGAATGCCATTTCTCCTGCGCCCCAGTGGATCATTATTATCCACATTATTATAATAATCATCATTTGTTATATATACTTGTGGCCAGCGTACCTTATTGTTGAAGCTGACAATAAAAACTCTCGCCATGTTGGTGCACCATGGCCAGAAAGACTCCGTCTCCCTCCCTAAACCCTTACTGGTGGGCAGAGGCCCCCACACATTCTTAGCTTACAAAGTATTGCAAAGTGCTTGGATGCTAGTTGCTACTGCCTATGTTGCATACATCATATATAAAGGACATTTGCCATGCTCAAATCTTTAGTTTTTGGGGGCTGGTCCCGACTGCTATGAACTTTGTACGAAACCAATCTAAAAAACTTCTGCCCCTTTTCTTCCATATTATCCTACCTGCTTTGCTACTCTCCTCCCCTTCCTACCAAGCCAGTGTTCACCTCTGATGCAGGCAAGCCCATGACAAACATGGTTCTCTGCAAAACTGTGTATCTGCTTAAGCTGTGGACGCTCCCCTTACAGTACCTGCACACAGCCTACAGCCACCCTGAGGTTTCTGGGTTACTGGTCTTCTGCTGCTCATGAATACTATATTTGCATCAATGTCAAAGACATTTTGCATGCTTAAAGGCTCATAAGCCCTAATTCTGTATAACTTGCTTTTTCAAATGCAGTTTTGTGATATCCCATTCAGGTGGATGCTGGTTGGGGGACAATAAATTAAAGGAAGCTAAGAATAAGTCGATCATGCGCCGTCTACTAGTATTAATCCAGCTGTGTACACCTTACTGTCAGGTCTTACCATTAAGCAACAGCTAGGTTTCAGGCCCACAGAAATGTATCTGTATGCCACTGCATGTGGTAAACATACATTGTTGCATCAGTACTGGAGTTGTGTGAGATACTCACCTGCACCCATTGTCAGCTTCAGCAAATTACGGCTATGTGGCCAACATAATTGCTCAGTTAAGCCCATGCAGCCACATAACTGCACACTAGGACCTCATGGTACATTGATCTTATGGCCTATAGTTATCCATGGTTGTCCAGCACGCAGCCGGTATTACATGGCACAATAGTGAGCAAGTGCTTGCCTTGTTAGCTTGCTTTTATTTTGCTCCTTTCTATTAATTTGTGCTGCTGCAGATGGGTGCTCCACCTGTCAGTGGGAGAGGGGGGATCCGCTGAGTCTTGTGCCTGTACATGGTGGTGGGTTGTATTTGTGCGCCCCAGGGGTGCGAGATCTCCTCGCCCTCCATGGGACTGGGTTGAACTCCTTGGGGCCGGGTCTGGGGGTTGCTCCACAGCCCTTACCACGGCTTGAAGGCGCCAGGACATAGTGTCGACCTTATACACCAGAACGACACACGTGTACACACACACACAGACACACACAAAACCTTCAGCATCTTGGATCAGTCTCTCTCTAATGTTTCACTTTCATTTACTGCAGGACTTTAAATGATTGTAAAATGGCCCTTTCACTTTCTGTTTACGGTATAATTTAAACGTATATTTAATACAACACAGTCAATTAATGCTATTGTATAATTATAGAATGCAGAATTGCGATTATGGTGCCTCCCTTGCCGTGTCGATTACGCAAATTTGGGTTTTTTTGGTATTTTTAGAGCTTATAGAGCTTATTGTGCGTAATCACCGGGTGTCATGACATTTCACTGCATATATGTATGACCGTATGTATATGTATGTGACAAATAATCTCTCTTGAACTTGAACTTGTGTACACACATCCATGAGCATTTACAATTCAAGATGTTTATTTATAACATACTTAGACATACAAGCATACATATATGCAGTGAAATGCCTGTGGGGGTTTTACCTGCTGCTAGTTAGACCTACCAACGAGCAACAGGTATGCAGCCACTCTGACCCTGGATACACCAATTATCTAGATACAGGTTGGGTGTGGCTGCTCAAACCACACCCTTTCCATTCCACATACCCCCGACACCAAACCGAGGCCAGGGAGAATACCTGCCCGAAGCCTAACCCCCACCCACCCACCAAGCAGAGATCAAAAAAGAAAAAAAAACTGCCTAAAACAGACTCTGAAACAGGGTTGCTATACCTGAAAAGGACATTCTGACGCAGGGTTCCCATACCTCAAACCAACAAATGTCCAAAAAAATTCAACTGATCCCTTTCCAGCGGACCTGGTTCCCAAGAACACCACGGTCGACCGGCTTCCTTCCCACAGGGCGACGAGAGTCCCCTCCACCCATCTGGAGCATAGGGCCTTGGGCTGCTGTTTTGGCCGGTCAGGGTGTGGCCAGACTTGGCTATTGCAGGGGCTGCTTGGAAGGGTTGCCTGGCTGCTGGGCGGTCCCAGGGGTGGCTGCTGGGGGAGGAGATAACACCCAAGGTGGTTGCTGCTGCTGCTTCTTCCCTTCCTCCGCCGGACACCCTGGGTGCTGCTGCTGCGAGGGTTGGTGCAGGGGCCAGCCCGTTGACCTACTGGTGGCTCCAGGGCGCCCCTCTGTCCCTCAGAAGATGGGTTTGTAGACACCAGTTTATTGTACAGAAAGGGCTAGTTGGAATTAGCCCAGGAGCAGATAGACTCCTAGGGGCTCCTCTCCTGAGTGTGTTTTGGGATGGGGATTTTACCTGCTGCTCATTAGACCAACCAACAAGCAACAGGTATGCAGCCACTCTGATCCTGGATCCACCAATTACCTAGATCCAGGCCAGGTGTGGCTGCTCAAACCTCACCATCGCCACACCACCATGTCATTGCAAAGCTCCCGAAGATTATGGACAATAAATATTAACTGACACAATAGCTAACTAATTAACTAATTAACTAAACTAACTGATTCCTATAACATAATTCAGTTAGCAAATAGAATAAAATAAGAGTAGAAAGGTAATATACTGAACGAGAATACAAAATAGAAATAAGAAGAATGGACTATTATGTACAGTATATACAGATGTGCAGTAAAGTGGCATGTGAATAAAGAGAGGTAGTGTGTGTTGAGATATACAGTACAGTTATAGAACAGTATGGCACAGCAATACAGTAAGAGTACAGAGTGCAGTACAGTGTGCAACATATGGTACAGTAAGGTAGTAGGGCCGAGTGAGGGCCCCTGGTGAGTTCAACATTGACAGTCCTTATGGCTTGTGGGAATGAACTCCATCTCAGTCTCTCTGTTCTCACTCCGTAACTGCAGAGGCACCCCACCACAGCAGCTGGAACAGTCCGTTGTTCAGGTGGTGAGGATCCATCATGATCCTGCAGGCTCTGCTGAACGCACTACCCTCTGCAAGGGCCGCCTGTCCTGAGCAGTACAGTTCCCAAACCAGGCTGTGATGTTGCCTGTCAGGATGCTCTCCACTGCTCTAGAGTAGAAGGACTTCAGGATTCTCGAGATGTTGGAATGTAATCCTTATCCAGAGTTCATCCATCTTGTTTTCCAAGGACTGGACATTGGCAAGAACGATGCTGGACAGAGGTGGACGGTAAGGTTGCGTCCTCATTCTGATCTGAATGCCGCCTCACTTACTGCAGCATTTTCTCCATCGGCCCACCAATGGGACAGGGACTAAGCTGATGTTATTGTCCTTGTTCATAGTGTTGACGCATAGAATCCCTGGATTAGCGGATAAAATGTCCCAAAGTTGTTCTTTCAGGATTTTTTTATATCCACAAGTGCATTGCGGTCGTAGGAGATCACTGCCAATGAGTATTTTAGGGACATAGTGATGTAAAAGAAAAAATATATAAAAATGTGTGTAATCACAAGGAGCGTTTGTGAAGGTGACCACAAGGGGCAGCGCCAAGCACAAGGGTGGTACCAAGCATAGCATATCCATTCACATGCACATTGAGAGGGTAGTGCATGTCCCTTCTGTGTTTTTGGAGATTCAAGCACATCACTCCTACTGTATATTTCTAGCTCTATGTCTCTTTTCAAGTAAATCAGAGAGTTGTGTGTTTGAAATTTAATGTAGCATCCTGAGCTAATTCTGTCCCATAACTTGATTTATTTATTTATCACAATGTCCACCAAAAAAGCATTGGCAGTGATCTCTTACGGCACTCGTGGATATAAAAACTTCCCTGAAAGAACAAATTTGGGACTTTTTATTGTGGATCCTGAGTGGCCGCTTGAGATTTTACGCACCAACACTCACACAACAACAACAACAACAACAACAACAAAAATGGAACTGCTGGTCCACGGCAGGCCCACAGAAAAAGCAGCATGGTAAACGAGGCAGCATTCAGGGCCAAATGAGGACGCAACCTTACCGTTCACCTCTGCCAAGCATCCTTCTTGCCAACATTTAGTCTCTGGAGAACAAGATGGATGACCTTCAAGCGAGGATTACATTCCAACGGGATACGAGAAACTGTTGCATCCTCTGCCTGACGGAGTCATGGCTGAACCCACTGGTGCCGGATGAAGCCATTCGCCCAGCTGAGTCCTTCTCGTGTTCCGCGCCGACAGGTC